>NC_061836.1:16309672-16317172 GCF_019202785.1 Penaeus chinensis
CTCTCCTTCTTAGCTAATTTTACCAGCTCTGATCTCCATCTCGCTCTTAGCAAAGTTACTCTTCCTCCTCCTTCCTTCCTTTCTTCCTTGGCAATTTTACTCCTTCCTCTCCCTTTCTTTCATAGTAATTTTATTTTTTTCATTTACTTTTCCCCCCTTCCTCCTCCTCTTTTCTTTTTCTTCTTCTTCATCTACCTCCTCCACCTCCTCTTCCTCCTCCTTTTCTTCTGCCTTTTCTTCTTTTTCTTTTTCTTCTTCTTCTTCTTCTTCTTCTTCTTCTTCTTCTTCTTCTTCTTCTTCTTCTTCTTCTTCTTCTTCTTCTTCTTCTTCTTCTTCCTTCTTCTTCTTCCTTCTTCTTCTTCTTCTTCTTCTTCTTCTTCTTCTTCTTCTTCTTCTCCTCCTCCTCCTTCTCTTCTTATTCTTCCTCCTCACCCTTTATTTCCTCCTCTACCTCCTCACCCCCCTTCTCTCCCACCAACCCCCCCCCCCTCCCTTTCTTCCTCATTCTCGTCTCACCGGCATCTTATCACACGCTGGCAGCTGATGAGCAACACCTCGCAGGCCGCCCACCCCCACAGACAGCCACAGACAGCCTAATGACGGCCTTCGCGGGCTGAGAGGAATCGCGGCCAGGAGGCAGGTCGGAGGAGGAGGCGGGGGGGAGGGGGGGAGGGGATGGTATAGGAGGGGGAGGCTTGGATGGGAAATAGGGGGAGGAAGGGGGTGGGAGGGGGGCGGTGGAGGGGACGAAGAGGAGGAGGAAGGTGGAGCGAGGTAGAGGTAGGGAGGGAGGAGGTGGAGGGGGGGGAGGAGGAAGGAGGGGAGGCGGAGGGGAGGGGGGGGGGGGAAAGAGGGGGTGGAAAGGGGTAAGGGGTTTAGATTTTAGGAGGAAAGGAGGAGTGAGGGGGAAAAAGGGGTGGGGGAAAAGATTGATGGAGGGTAGGAAGGAAGAAGGAAGAAGGAGGGGGGGGAAGGGAAAGGAAAGAGTAACAAGGGAAAGAAAAAAAGAGACCGAAAAATCGGAATCGAGCCCAGAGCGCCCTTCAAGCCAAAGCAAGCACCCGAAAGCTTTTTAAACCCTTTTTCCCCCGGGCGCACTCACTCCTGCTGCTAATGACTGATTCATCACCACTAATTCTTGCAGGGCTTGTGTTCCGCATGCATTAGGCGCACGTAAGACTCTCAATTACCCGAGTGTTATTGCAACTTAACGGACCAATCAAGGGCGCTTCATTGATTTGTGATAATTACTTGCGAAGTTGAAAAATTTCGGGAGACTTGGTTATTGCTGCCCTTATGCAATGGGCGGGAATTTGGGGGGGGCCTTTCTTGCACGACTGTGATTGGTCCATTTTCTCCAAAGGAGGGTTTTTTGGGTTTCCAACCACGGGGCCACTAACTTGTAATCATAATAAAATATATTTCTTTATCACGTCCGAAAAGACAAAGAACTCGCGTTTGCTTTAACATTCAAGGGAGTACAACAAAAAAAATTATTATCTGAACTGCAACATTTTTTTTCCTTGAAGCCCTCCAATTTGAAAATAAAAAATATTTTTTAATTTTATGAAAATTAAAAAAAATAAAAACCCCAAAATAAAAAAAGGAAAAATAAAACTATTCACGAGCTATTCTTTGTTCGCACTCCAAAACGGTGTTTTTCGCACCCCCAGAAAAAACAAAACCCAAACAAAAAAATACACACTAACTAATTTTTCCCAATTCTTAAAGCATTGCAGAAGAAAAATACCTCCCAGTTTCCAACCCTTTGATTTGTTTGTTTACATGCGAGCTTTTTATAACCTTCCCCCTACCCAACCACAATGAAAGAAAGGAGCGAAGAGGTGGGGAAGGGAAGGAAAAGGAAGGAGGAGAGGAGAAGGAAAAGGAAGGAGGAGAGGGGAAGGAAAAAAGGGAAGGGGGGGGGGGGGAAAAAGGGAAAAAGGGTTTTTGAAAAAAATTACCATTAGACCCCCCTCCCCCACCAAGAGTCGTATTTCCGATCTTTGTGTGGAGGGGGTGCGAAGGAGGCTCCGCTTCGGGGGAAAAAAAAAAAGCAAAATTAATTTTTAAAAAAAATCAGCGTCATTGATGGGATTTGGGGCGGCTTGTTGTTATTTAGGGGTGGGGTCGTTTTGGCCCCACCAATCTAAAAGGACCGTTTTACTGTGAGTGGGTTATAGTCTGGGGTCCCCACGCAGAGTCTGCACGCCGCGTCGGGTTTTCGGGTGTCGGCCGATCGCTTTGGCCCGGTCTAGCGTTTGGGGTTTTTTGGGGGGGGAAGGGGTGGGGAGGGGAGGGTGTGGAGGGGGGGGGGGGGGGGGGGGGTTGGAGAGGAGGGGGGGGGAGGGTGGAGGAAGGTTTCGGAGGGGGGGGGCCGGGAGGAGGGGGGGGGCGGGGGTGGGTAAAAAATTTATGGTGGAGGAATTGACGAAAGGAAGGAAGAAGAAGGGGAGAAGGGGAGGAAGAGGAGGAAGAAGAGGACCAGAAGAAGGAGAAGGGGAGGACGAAAGAGGACGAAGAAGACGAAGAAGAGAAGAGCAAGAAGAAGAAAGAAGAAAGAAGACGGAGTACCACGATAGACGAAGCACGGGACGAAGCGGAGGGAGGAAGGCCCCCCGCCCCCCCCCTTTTTTTTTCCCCCCCTTTTTCCTCCTCCCATCCTTCCCTCCCCTCCTTCTCCCCCTTTCTCCTTCCCCCTTCCCCCTTTTCCTTTTCCCTCTTTTTTTCCCCTTCCTTTTTCTCTTCCTTTTTTCCTTTCCTCCTCCTCCTCCTTCTCCCTTTTTTCTCCTTCTCCTCCCCCCTTTTTTTCCTTCCTTCTTTTCCTTTTTTTCTCCCTTTCCCCTTTCCCCCCTTTTTCCCCTTTCCTTTTCCCCTTTTCCTTTCCCCCTCCTTCTCCTTTTTTTCCTCCTTTCCTTTTCCCCCCCCTCCCTTTTTCCCCCTCCCCCTTTTCCCCCTTTCCCCCTTTTCCCCCCTCCTCCCCCTTTTCCCCCTTTCCTCCTTCCCCCTTTCCCCCTTCCCCCCCCTTTTCCTTTTTTTCCCCCTCACCCTCCTTTTTTTCCTCCCTCCCTCCTTTTTCCCCCTCTCCCTCCCTCCTCCTCCCCCTTTCCCCCTCCCTCCTCCCCTTCCCTCCTCCCTCCTCCTCTCCTCCCTCTTACCCAATCTTTTACGAACATCGCTCCTCTTCAGCACGGGCCCTTACTCTTATTCTCTTTTCCTTTTCTCTCCCTCGCTTTCTTTCTCTCCTTCCTTTTTTGACTTTCCTTCTCCATTCTTCTCCTAATCTTTGTCCTCCCAATCACTCTCTTGCTCTCAATTCACTTCACTCTCCTCTCTCCGTATCTCCCCACCGCACACACAAAAAAAGAAAAAAAAAATCTCATCGCCCTTCCTCTCTGATATCAGTTCTTCACAAATTCTTCCCAAGACTGTTAAAAAGACAGACATAGAGAAAGAGAGAGAGAGAGAGAGAGAGAGAGAGAGAGAGAGAGAGAGAGAGAGAGAGAGAGAGAGAGAGAGAGAGAGAGAGAGAGAGAGAGAGAAACAGACAGAGAGAGAGAGAGAGAGAGAAACAGACAGAGAAAGAGAGAGAGAGAGAGAGAGAGAGAGAGAGAGAGAGACAGAGAGAGAGAGAGAGAGAGAGAGAGAGAGAGAGAGAGAGAGAGAGAGAGAGAGAGAGAGAGAGAGAGAGAGAGAGAGAAAGAGAGAGAGAGAGAGAAAGAGAAAGAGAGAGAGAGAGAGAGACAGAGAAAAGAAAAGAAAAGAAACACTTGGGAGTTGGGGGCTAGAACGAGATTTTTGCTCGGATCAACAGAAAATACGATTGCCGGATTTGCATTCTCTGGAGTTTGTTGACTGTGACACACACAGGATTGGGCGGCCCGTGGGCGTCTTGGGGGACAAGAGGGGGGGGGGGGAGAGGGGGGGAGAGGGGGGAGAGAAAGAGGAGGGGGCAGAGGAGAGGAGGGGAGAGGAGGTGAGTAAGAGAAGGTGAAGGAGATTGAAAAGAAAGGTGAAGGGGGGAGGCGGGTGCGACGGGGAGGGGGGGAATAAAAGAACGGGGGTGATGAGGGGGAAAGGAGGGGAATAAGAGAAGGTGAAGGGGGAGGGAAAAGAAAGGTGAATAGAGGGGAGAGAGGAAAGAGAAAGGGGAATGGGGGAATATGGCATGGGAGAGAGGGAGGGGAGGGAGGGCTAGAAGGTAGTGTAGGCGAACATGGCATAAGAAAGGGAAGAGGGGAGGAAGAGAGACGGGGAAAAGGAAGAACAAGGAGGGAGGTGGAACAGAGAAAGGCGGAGGGGGGAAGGGGAAGGGATTAAGAAATAAGAAAATGAGGGGGAAGGGAGAGAGAAAGAGAAAGAGAGGCATACAAGGGCCTTCTGAGAAAGTTAATAATAAATAACAATAAAGAAAGTGGTATATAAAGACAGAAGGGATAGAGGATAAAGGGACGAGGAGGAGGCGGCGGAGGAGGAAGAGGAGGAGGAGGAAGAGGAGGAGGAGGCGGAGGAGGACGAGGAGGAGGAGGCGGAGGGGGAAGAGGAGGAGGAAGAGGAGGAAGAGGAGGAGGAGGAGGAAGAGGAGGAGGAGGAGAAGGAGGGGGGAGGAGTAAGAAATAGAGGAAGAGGAGGAAGACAAGGAAGTAGAGGAGAAATCTTTTGGAGAAGGAGGGAAGAGAGGAAGAGGAAAAGAAGGAGAAGGAGGAGGAGGAGAAGGAGAAAGAGACATAAGAGAAAGAGTAAAAAGAGGAGGAGACGAAGGAAGCGGAAGGGAAACAGGAGGAGAAGACGAAAACCGGGGAGAAGGAGCAGAAAACAATAGAGAAAAAGGAAGAGAAAGGAACGGGGGCGCACAGGCGAAGGAGGCTGAGCAGCAGGGAAGCAGGCGCCCACAGGAGAGCAGCAGAGAGGACTCGCTAAGAGGCTTTGAGCAAGGATCAGCGGATGCGAGTGTGGCAGCAAGTAATCCCCAAGCAGCATAATGGCAGGCCGCCATGGGCTCGTCTGCGATCGGTCGTTCTTTTATGGCGACCGCGCGTGTTACTGCTATTTCGACTGCTACTGCTACTACTGCCATTACTACTTCTACCATTACTAGCACTACTACTACTATTATCATTATTGGTATTGTGATTATTATTACTACTACTACTATCATCATTATCGTTGTTGTTATTAATATTATCATCATATTTATTATCATTATTATTATTATTACTATTATTTTTATTGTCATTATCATCATTATTATTACTACTCCTATAATTATCATTACCATATCATCATCATCATTATCATTATTATTATTATTATTTTATTTATATTATTTTTATCATTATCATAACCATTACTATTGTTATTACCATTCTTACTATTATCATAATAAGTATCATTATTACTATCATTTCCATTACCATCATTTTCATCATAATCTTTATTATCACTACAATTATTATTATTATTATTATTATTATTATTATTATTATTATTATTATCATTATTATCATTTTTATAATTATTATTATTATTATTTTTATTATTATCATCACTATTACTATTACTATTATTATCACTATCATTATTACTATCATTATCACTATCATTATTAATATTATCATTATTATTATCATTATTATTATTATTATTATTATTATTATTATCATTATTATTACAATTATTATTGTTGTAGTTGATATTATCATTATTATTATTATTATTATTATTATTATTATTATTATTATTATTATTTTTATTATCATTATTAGTAGTAGTAGTAGCAGTATCATTAGTATTATTATCATTATTATTACTGTTATCATTATTTTTTATAGTGATCAATATTTTTATCATTATTATTATTGTTCTTATCATCATTGCTTTAATTAATATCATCACTATTAATATCAATGCTATCATCATCATTATTATTATTATTACTATTATTATCATTATCATTATTATTATTATTATTATTATTATTAATATTATTATCATTATCATTATTATTATTATTATTATTATTATTATTATTATTATTATCATTCCCATTATTATTATTATTATTATTATTATTATTATCATTATCATTATTATTATTATTATTATTATTATTATTATTATTATTATTATCAGTCGTACTACTACTACTGTATAAGTTATAGTAGTAGCATTAACAATAAAAGTAGGAGGGTGTTAATGGCCTTATGGGTTAATTGAATACAATGGTAAAAATAATGATGATAATAAAAACAAGTAGTAGTAATGGTAGTAGCAGGAATGACAACTATAATGATAATAACAACAATAAGTATGATGTTAAAAACGCTAAAGGTAGTAACAGCAAAAATAAAGGTGACAACTAAACGGTAATAAGATGATAATGAAGATAATAATTACAACAATATTGATAACAACAATAGCGATAGCAACATCAATACCACGTATAATAATGACACACCCCACAATAATAATAATAATAATAATAATAATAATAATAATCATAATAATAAACTATGAAATCGCAACGAAATGAGTATACTTTTACCCCACCATCCCCCCCTAGAAAATAAAATAAAAATATCTAGTCTCCCCTCTTCTCCCTCTTTCTTTCTCTTTTACTTTTATTTCTCATCTTCCTCCAATCTCTGTTTCGTTTGTTTGTTTGTTTGTTTGTTTGTTTGGAGGGCCGCTCGCGAAATCGTGTCTCCATCTCCGCCTTTCGCTCGGTCGCTCGGTCCGGCGCGGCGCAGCTGTCGGCGGATCAAAAAATACAAATTATTTGCTCGGATAAATCCCTTTCTTCTTCCGAGAGGATTTCACTCCGATTCGCTTTTCGTTCGCTGGCTAAGGTTTAAGCTTTTTTTTTTTTTTTTGAGGGGGGGGGGGGGCGTACGTGCGTGTGCGTGTGCGTGTGTGTGTGTAATGGGAGGGAACTATTTGAGTGTTGCGTGCGTCTACGTGGATTGAGAGGTAAGAGTTATATCTTGCGTGCGTTTGCGTGGGTTGAGAAGTTTATGCACTCGCAAAACCTATCTCCTCTCCCCATCGCAAAAACACCTCAGTATCAAAGTATTGGCTTCAACCACGCCACATTTGCTGCAACACGACGCAGACCTGTTGCTTGCGTCGGCTCCTCTCCTCCCACTCGCTTGGGATTCGGTCTGCACCGGCATAATGAGCTTGGCCAGGTAAGAAACTAATTATGCTAACAGTTATTTAGGTAGGTATCCGCGTATATACGTGTACACACACGTACACACACACACATACACACATATTATATATATATATATATATATATATATAGATATATACACACACACACACACATATTATATATATATATATATATATATATATATATATATATAATAAATACATATACATATACATACACACACACACACACACACACACATATATGTTTATATATATGTGTGTGTGTGTGTGTAGGCTGTGTATGTATATGTGTGCGTGTGTGCGTGTGCGTGTGTGTGTGTG
>NC_061836.1:16319672-16334672 GCF_019202785.1 Penaeus chinensis
TTCCAACGTGGCGTGGAATTATGGAGATTGAAAACGTTTCGTTTCCGCTGTAATACACTGATTCGGATTCACGAGAGCTCGAATCTCATTCGTTTCCATAAGTAAGTTCATAACCATGAACACATTTTATGATACCAAAATGCAAAGAGAAGTAAATATTTCATATCCTCGAGAACAGCCCCGTCCCTCCGCCGCGGCCGCGCCCAGCCGCCTCACGTCGCTCCGTGAACATGAAGACGTCCACTCAAAAGCGGCACTTCAACGCCCTTCGTCTTACAAGACTCGAGGGACTTCTCACCGCCGGCGGCTGACATGGAGTTGCTCCCGATGAGGAGGAGAGGCCGCGCCATGCGCCTCCCAGCCGCCGCGTGCAGCGCCTTTGGCCGGAGAACCCAAATCCATTACCACACGAGTCGCTCGCATTTCATAAATAAGCATCGAGCGAAATTCCTCCGCAAGCGCATCGGTCGGAATCACACAAAGGATCTCGAATTCAGTTGTTTATTTCAATTATTCTCGTATTATTACTGAAGTCTCTCCTCCTTTTTGCGAGTTCGACGGTCTCTGGCGGAGCGTGACCGGGCGCGATGCGGCCAGTGAAGGAGAGAGATTATCGGGGCTTTAGAAACAAACAGGCACGGTTGACAATATATTCCCTACGGCCATCCCACAGGGAGGGGGGAGGGAGACGTTATGCGTTGGAGCGGGTCTCGACTCTGCCTGTCGGCCTCTCTCTCTCTCTCTCTCTCTCTCTCTCTCTCTCTCTCTCTCTCTCTCTCTCTCTCTCTCTCTCTCTCTCTCTCTCTCTCAAAACGCGATATTACTAATGCTTCTGGTTGAAATCCTCAATTTATATGTAATGCATGATGTAATGTGCATTCTCTGTATGTTAGCGTAGGGTCGTTCACGAACAGCCCTGTGCAGTACATGTGTGCGTGCGAAAACGATTAAGAAAACGTGTTTGTGCCCCTGAATGCACCGAATGCGTGTGTAGGTATGTATGTGAACGTACCCCTCCCCTCCACCCCCTCCCCGCCACCCCAGCCACCCGCACGCCACACGGGCAAGCGTAACTCAGACCACGCCAACCACACCTCGTGAGGAGTTAGTTATATCACTCGCCTTAGAACACCGAGACCAATCATACGTTATTTATCGTCGGAAAACATGTTATTTCACAGGGGAGGGGGGGAAGGGAGGGTGAGGGGAGAAATTGGGGTGGTAGAGGGGAGGTTGACAGGTGGAGGGGGAAGGTGGGCAGGAGGGGGAAGGTGGGGGAAGAGAAGGGAATTCGTGACTGGTCCTCGCCGTGATAATTAGGATTCTGTGTTTATAATGAGAGTTATCCGCCGAAGGGATATACATTTTTTTACACTGTCAGTATCGGGATAATAACATCAATAAAAAAGGTATACCTAGTTTTGAGACAATAACCATCGAGGTAATTATTAGTCACAAATAAAACAGAACGGCCAGTCGCATTTGTTACGCATTTGCACTGCATCCTTCCGTCTCGATATATGATGTATGGAGGTTAATCTTGAATAACAGATTAAAAAAAGAAGAAAAAATATCCAATTATTGTCCTCATCATTATCATTTTTTTTTCTTTTTAGAAAGGTCTCTGTAAGAGATAAAAGTTAAAAAGCCATATTGGGTGTCATTATAGTGCCGGAATTGAAGACAACCTGTCACCAACATTGTAACTATCTACAAACATGGAAAGACGTATCATATGAAAAGACTTACACGCGTACATTGGCATACATATTGGCAGGCCTACAATGACATCCTAAATAATGTATCAAGCCGCCGTCACATAACAAAAAGATTTCAACACTTAGAGACCTAACAAATACTAGATTCACAAATATTACACAAACAGCTTACCTTTTCCTCCCTTTTAAGGAAGCATGCACGCCGACCCCGTCTACAATAACAAGAGCTATAGTGATGACGATGGTGACGGTGGTGATGACTGATGATGATGATGATGACGATGAGGAGGATAATGATGATGGTGATGGTAATGATAAATATCATCATCATTGTAATGATAATAATTATTATAATAACGACAGTAATAATAATAGGAATAACAATAATGATAATGATAATGATAATAATAATAATAGTAATAATAATGATGATTATGATAGCAATAATAATAATAATAATAATAATAATAATAATAATAATAATAATAATAATAATAATAACAATATAAAATAATAATAATAATAATAGCAATAATAATAATAATAATAATAATAATAATAATAATAATAATAATAATGATGATAGCAATAATAATAATAATAATAATAATAATAATAATAATAATAATAATAATTATTATTATAATTATTTTTATTATTATAATTATTTTTATTATAATTATTTTTATTATTATAATTATTTTTATTATTATAATTATTTTTATTATTATCATTATGAAAATAATAAAATAATACTAATACTAATAATAATAATAATAATAACAAGAACAATAACAATACTAATAACATTAATAATAAAGACAAAAATAAAAGAATCTAAAACAACCCTCCCCCCCCCACCACGTAAACAACTCCTTCCAGCCAGTGACAGCAAACCTCCGCTCGCCGGGAGAGGGGGGGGGGGGGTCCAGCCGTGCAAAAACCGACCGCTGTGTCATACGTGCGTAGGAGATTCCGCCAATTTCGCCCGGGACCCGCTGCGTACGTGCAAATCACCCACAATTTCGAATTTTCCGGCGCTCACAGGCCACACAAACACACATCGGTGAGTTTGCGTGTGTGAGTGTGTGTGTGTGTGTGTGTGTGTGTGTGTGTGTGTGTGTGTGTGTGTGTGTGTGTGTGTGTGTGTGTGCATACATACATACATACATACATACATACATACATACATACATACATACATACATACATACATACATACATGCATGCATGCATATATATAAATATATATATACATATATGTATATGTATATATGTATATACATATATATGTATATATACGTATATATATATATTTGTATATACATTCAAATATATATTTGTATATATATACATATAAATGTATGTTTACATATATATATATATTATATATATATTATATACATATAATTACTCACAGATATATATGCGTGTGCATGTGTAAAACGTTTCCTTGCAGTTGCTTTCGAAGGGCTGCCAGTTTTGTTCCTAGATCGGCGAGAGCGATTTCTGCGGATGGAAGTCAACTGGAAGAAGACTTTATTTCCATTTGCGTTCGGCACTTGTTTTTCTTCCCATTTTTTGTCATTACGGTTCTATTCCTCTCAGAGAGAGAGAGAGAGAGAGAGAGAGAGAGAGAGAGAGAGAGAGAGAGAGAGAGAGAGAGAGAGAGAGAGAGAGAGAGAGAGAGAGACAGAGAGAGAGAGAGAGAGAGAGTGAATGAGAGAGAGAGAGAATGAACATATTTTGAGGACTACTACCACACTTTTTGTTCTGTACCTCATGGACTGTGAGCTAAACCAATAAATAAATCAGCCAACTATATTTCCGAATTTTCTGAAAAAATATTCATGCACACACTCTATGCCATAACTTATCAAAAACGCAAAATATAAGTATATAAGCGACACCCCCTTATACGAAAAGTGTTTTCCAAGGACAACGTTTGCGGGACAATAAACACAAACTAGATGATCATTTCTGAACGGCAATCATATTATGATTATATAAAAGCCTGACCGACTGGACGCGAATCAAGCGACCACCCAGGAAAGGAGAACTAAAATAATAATCTAATAATCACTGTCATTATCACCACTGCACCAATTACTATTAATAGACAAGAATGCAGAGAGACAAAATTGCATAACAACAATATGAACAACAAATTCGCAAATCTGATAACCGCGTTGATACTAATAAACCGAATAAAATCGAAGACAGGCCCGACGCTCGAGAGGCGTTGACGATCCCCAAGAACGTAAATTTTCGAAGTAATAGCGGCGTATCGAACCCACTTGACACTGGCACAGCGCTGGATGAATGAATTGGCCACTTTGCGTTGGGACTCGGCCATCATGCGTGATCAAACTCTATTCAGTCACAAGTACGGCCACCATGCATTACTTACATCCCCGCCCCCTCCCTTCCTCCTTCTCCTTCTCCTTACCCCGACCTCCTACGTTTCACCTCACCCTTTCTCAGGGCGAGCACACCTATGGGTATGCGCGCGCGTGTGTGTGCGTGTTCATGTATGTGTGTGCGTGTACGTTTATTTTACCAATGCTATTATTTGTTTGTTTTTTCTAATATTTGTATACGCCTTTACAATGTTTCCTTCTTTTAAAAAATCGCGTCTGATTGTGGTACTGCTTTACGGCGTACACTCATATGAAAACCAGTGAGCCTTTATATGAACTTTATATTTACGTGAAAATTATTTGTTAGGCTTACGTAGAAAAAAAAAAAAAAATCAAACAAAGCCAAACGACGGAAACAAGGGAATCATGCAGTCACGAGGAGGTATACCAGAAAATCGACAGCAATCTCGGATATACTTTAATGCAGGATATATAAAGAATAAAATTCCAAAGGGTAATGTCTAAGATCGATAGTAACACTGATCATGATAAAAATGATAACGATATAAATCCTTTTAGTACAGGTAGTATTAATAATGGTCATGATGATGAAGACACCAGTCATTATACTAATTGTTACAATAATAATAATAATAATAATAATAATAATAATAATAATAATAATAATAATGGCATTACTACTACTACTACTACTACTACTACTAATAATAATAAGAACACTACTACTACTACTATTAATAATAATAATAATAATAGCAACAGCAATAATAATAACAACAATAATACAATAATGATAAGAGTAGTAGGAGTAGTAGTAGTAATATTAATAATAATAACAATAATAATAAAAATATTACAGAAGCAACTACAACAATAACAATAAAGAAATAATAATGACAATAAAACAACAAACACTGCTAATAACAGATATTATTATAAAAATATATATCTAGAGTCTAATACCCTAACTACAAATAGCTTGCAAAATACAAAACGCCGTCGGTACTTACATCCAGTTGCCCGCGTGCACGATGCCCACGCAGAGGGCGCCGAGGAGGAGCAGCCGAGAGAGGGGAGCGACGCCCCCATCGCCTTGCAAAGCCCCCATCGTCCAAAAAAATAACAGGATTTTTTGGACGTCTCCAGTTAATTCCAGGGCCTCTTTGTAAAAATCAATCTTTCTTTCTTTTCTTTTTTTCTTCTATTCAGATTACCGGGTATTGGGTATTTCCACTCGCACTATAAAGACAACACTCGTCACACGGTTAGCTGCGTGTTTTTCGATTTGATTTTCGTTTTAGCTTTCGCGAAGGACAAGGGCCGCCATGGATGCCGCAGATGGGTCACATTGCTGTGCATTTCAGTGATTTCAACCGGAGGGAAGGCGGATTTGCCCAAGTTAACAGCATATTATCTCCTGCTGCGGCTGGATACTTCACCTAAAAAACACTTTTTCCACAAACTTGGTGTCAATTCACTTCTTAGTAAATCACACCACAATCGGTTTGCTTACTCTTTGTACAGTAACCGTGTTGATATAAACACACACTATCGAGAGAGAAAAAAACAACAACAAAAAGCTGTTCAAAGTGATGAGATACTTCTCAAGCAATTTTAATCACCGAAAAAAAGTTTTCCCCACACACCTTGGCGGAGAGGATCAGCCTGTTCCCGTCAAACACCTTGCACACTCTGAGGTCGTGACGGAACTGAGGTGGCGGTCCGCTCTGTCATCTTGCTAGGCTCCGCCCCTCGAGCGAGCTGATTGGCCCGCTCGTCTCGATCCTTCCCTCTGATTGGTCGGCCGGAACTAACCCAAAGGAACCGACCTCTTGATGTTTTTGTTTTTTTCGGGAATATTTTTTGGTATATTGTACATGATTTTTGTATGCACGTAAAAATACATATATGTCATTTAAGATTTTTAGAGCAAATGAAGATCTTATATTAGCTCCTGTGGTTGAAAATACCGAAATTCCGTTTTTATTTAATGTTCCTTTTTTTCTTTTTTTAACATTATCCTTCCTACAAAATCTCTTTTACATGAAACATAATTATAGAGAAAATTAATTTCTTCTGAAACGCAAATTCAAAGAAAACAAAAATCAACCTGATATTAGAAGAATAACAAAGGAAAAAATATATATAAAGGGATGAATAAAAGACATAATTGCACCTTGAAAACGAATAAGATAATAAATAAAAATAAGATAAAAGTAAGAAAACTACGCAAAATAAGCAACAGACATCAAGGCGACTCAGTATTAAATGTAATTCCGCGTCTCATTAAAATAAATCTTTAAATATACACTATAAAGAGAAAAACAAATATAAATCTCTAAATCTTTAAGAAATACCACACACCTCCTTTTAAGAATCTTAGATAAAATAAACATGCAAGCAAACAAACATACAAACACATGTGTATAAAGGTATACCAGATGAATAGATAAACAGATGAACAAATAAGTGAATAAATAAGTAATCAAAGAAGATAGATAGATAGGTAAAGACAAATATACCAACACAAAACTTTTCTCCCCCACCCCCCTTCAAAAAATAGTTCCCGACACCCTCTTAAAAAGCGGTTTCCATCCGCCCCCCCTTCAAAACATTATTCCCGCCCCCCCGCCAATTAAATGGTTCCCGCCCATACCCAAAAGGTCCCCCCCCCCTTTCCAATAATGGTTCTCCCCCCCCCCCCCCTAAATAAACCACAGTTCTCGCCTCCCAAAATGTCAGAGATTTCATAGGGCGTGCGGGCGGTAATCTAGACATATACATGGCTCGCGTAAGACAAAACCGGGTTGGAAACAAATAAATAATGTGCAAGAGATGTGTTCTTTCGCGGAAACTAAGCCTCAGAGAGGAAAAGATGGCGTATTTGTTGTTGTTGTTGTGGCAATGGAGCGGTGTTCTGTAGTTCTTGTTTACAAAAATGAAAAAAACATAAAAAAGAAAAAAAATCTGACAAGGCATATATCGAGTTCGTATTTATTTATATATGTATTTATCTTTTTTAAATCTTATTTTCATTTTATTTATTTATTATTTTTAACTACAATACAGACAATGGAAAGTTCAGTCCTTGTTGCCTTCATGTAGCTTTCCACGATCTCTGTTGTGTCATATTTCTATTGTCATGATCACATGTCATTTTGCTTCGTAATCATTTATTTGCAACTGATTCGTTCCTTTTGCATCAGTTCGGGGATTTTCTAGTATACAGTCTATAGGCTTAAGATGAAATCAAAGAGAAAGTGAGAAGACCTGTCACGCTCATGCTTTTGTGTACAGTAAAATGTCACTCATGATAAATGAAGATTATATGATAATGACAGTGACAAAAAGGTCATTGATGATGATTACAATCATACTGGTAATCACGGTAATGTTGGCGATAAGGAGAGACACACTGATGATACTAATAACAATAGGAATGCAAAAACAATAGGCTGACGGTGGTAATTATGATGATTACTATGATCAAGGTGCATTATTATTTTTTTTTTAACATTATTATTATTATTATTATTATTAATAATATTTTCATTATTATTATTATTATCATTATTATTATCATTATTATTACTATTATTATTATTATTATCATCATTATGAACCTCATTATTATTATCATTATCATAATCCTCATCAATGTTACTATCATTATTACTTTTGTTGTTATTGTTGTTATTATTTTATTTATTTATTATTACCATTATTGATGTTATTATTATTTTTATTATTATAATGATAATAATTACTATTATTTTTATCATTATAATGACAATAATTATTATTATCATCATAATTATTATTATTCTTATTAATATCATCATTATTGTTAGTATTATCAACAGTATTATTATCATCATTATCATTTACTATCATTATTATTGTTATTGTTATCATTATTTATTTATTTGTTTATCTATTATTATTATTATCATTATTATTATTATTACTATTATTTCATCACTGTTTTTGTTTGCTGTCGTTATTGTCATTATCGTTATCATTATCATTATTATCAGTATCATCATTATTTTTTATCAGTATTATCATTATAATCAGTATCATTATTACTGTTATCATTGTTTTCATGATGATTTCCATCACTGTCATTATTACTATTATTATTATTATCATTATTATTATTATTATTATTATTATAATTATTATTATTATTATTATTATTATTATTAGCATTATTCTTATTATTATCATTATTATCATTATTATTATTATCACTTTTATTATTATCATTATTATCAATATTACTATTATCATTATCTTCATTATCCTTGTTCTTATCATTATCATTGTTTTTGCTCTTATTGTTATTATCATTATCAGCATTATAATTATCATTATTATTTTGATGATGATTATTATTATTACCATTATTATATTTATTACCATTATAATTACTGTTATTAGTGTTATCATTAGTGCTATTTTTATCATCATCATCATTATCAATATCATCATCAACATCGTAACTATTATTTATCATATCAAATGTATTAGTATTACTATATTTTCTATTGTTTCTATATTTCTCAGGCTCTGCATTGTCATCAATATTACTATTATTATCATTACCATAATTGATAGTATTATAATTATAATTATGATTATTATCACGTATATTATCATCATTATTGCTAGTATCATTAATACTATTGTTATTTTCTGCATTATCACTATAACCATTATCAATATTATTATTAAAATCCTTATTAGTGTATTATTTATCATTATTACTATAACGATTATTATTATCATTATTACTATTGTTACAATTCTTATCACTATCATTATCATTATCATTTTTAGTATCATTATTATCATTATTCTTTTTATTATCATTATCATTATTATTATTATTATTATTATTATTATTATTATTATTATTATTATTATTATTATTATCATTATTATTATTACTACTATCATTGTTATTATTATTACAATTCTTGTTATTATTATTATTAATATTGCTATTCTTGTTATTGTTATTATTATTATTATTATATTATTATCATTATTATTATTAATATCATTGTTACTATTAGATCATTGTTATTACTATTATTATTATTATTATTATTATTATTATTATTATTATTGCTGTTGTTGTTGTTGTTATTATTATTGTTATAATTATTGTTATAATAACTGTTATTACTAGTATTACTTTTATTATTATTATTATTATTATTGTTATTATTATGTTATTATCATTATTATTATTATCATGATTATTATTATTATTATCATTATTATTATTATCATTAACATTATTATTACTATCATTATTATCATTATTATTTTCATCATTATGATTATCATCAATATCATTATTGTTATTATCATTATTATCATCGTCATCATAATTATTATTATTATTATTATTATTATTATCATTATTATTATTATCATTATTAATGTCAATATTATTACCATTAGCATTACTATTATTATCATTATCATTATTATTGTCATTATTATCATTATTATTATTATCATATTGTTATTATCATTACTATTATTACTATTATCATTATTATTGTTATTATCATTATTATCATTATTATTATTATTATTATTATTATTATTATAATTATTATTATTATTATCATTATCATTATTATTACTATTATTATCATTACTATTATTATTACTATTATTATTATTATTATTATTATTATTATTATTATTATTATTATTATGATTATTATCATTATCATTATAAGCATTATTATTATTATTAACATTATCATTTTTGTCTTCGTTATCATTTTTTTCATAATAATAATAAAGAAAATTATATTAATAACAACAGCAACAACAACAACAATGAAAATGATAATAATAATAACTACAATAATAATAATAATAATAATAATAATAATAATAATAATAACTACAATAATAATAATAATAATAATAATAATAATAATAATAATAATAATAATAATAATAATAATGAAAATGATAATAATAATGATAATAATAATGATAATAATAATAATAATAATGATAATAATAATGATAATAATAATAATTATCATTATCATTATTTATATTATCTAATTATTATGGCATTCTTATCTTTATGTTATTCTTACCATTATCATATCATGACTATCACCATTATCATTATCATCGTTATCATTATCTTCATCATTGTTGTCAAAATTATTGTCATCCTATTCATTATCATCATCATAATATCGCTAATAAAACGTTTTTATCATTGCAACCAAAACTATCATCATCATCATTAACCAGCTATCGTTATCATAATCATTAACACCATCATTATCATTACATCTCACTGTCGCAATCTACAATATCTTATAAATATCTTCTGTCGGGGGTTAGCCGAAGGTTAATTGATTACTTACCGTCGCCTTGTCGGTTTGATGAACACCCGCGCGAGCCTTACTAATTAACATACAGACGAGAGCTCTTCAGCCTATTCGGAAATGGTTGCATAGTGTTCCCGGCGGATCAGCATAGAAATCGTGGATGTTGAGGAGAAAAGGAACGAAAAGAGAAGAAGGAGAGGAAGCGAAAAGAGTCGGTTGGTTTACTGGCAGAGGACGTTTTAATCTTTTAGCATTTATGCCTCATATTGTAATTATTCAGATAATCGTACGTAGTGAATTTAATACTATTACCGTTTACGTGATTAATAGTATGATGATGATAAGGATTCTTTTATTATCATTATTATATCATTATAATTATCATTGCCATTATCATTATTATTATCATCATTATTATTATTATTATTGGTATTATTATTATTATTATTATTATTATTATTATTATTATTGTTATGTTACTAGCATTATCGTCATTGTCATTATCATCAATATCTTAATTATTATAATCATAATTATCATTATCATTACCATTACCATTATTATTATCACTGTTATTATTATTATAACTATTATTATTATTATTATTATTATTATTATCATTATTATTATTATTACCATTACCATTATTATCATAATCACTGTTATTATTATTATTATGTATTATCATTATTAATTATCATTAACATTGTTATTATAATCATAATTATTATTATTATTATCATTATTATCATCATCATTGTTTTATTATCATTTTTGTTATTAATGTTATTATTATTGTTATTATTAGTAGTAGTATTATAATCATTATCATTATTACTGTTAGTCTTATCAATAATAATATTAGTATCATCATTGCTATTGTCTTTACGATTATTATGATTACTATTACTTTTATCATTATTATATTTTTCTTGATCATATCATTATCATTATCAATATTCGTCGGCATCCTTCCGTCTCGTGAGACGATGGAGTAGTTCCGTAGGGATAGGGTCAGCGGCAACGACGTGAGTGGCTGAATAGTCCCACCCGCGAATGGCAATCCCTCTGGCATTTGTCACAGACGAACGTTGACTGTTGTTGTGGCTGGCGCTCTCTCTGCTTTCGCCTTCTTCTCTTCTCGGCCAGAGCAGCATTTCTCGCGTCCTCGGCCTCCTTAACGGCAGATTTCACAGTTGAGCGCCAGGAAGGCCGGTCCTCAGCGAGGCTCTCCCAGGAGGAGACATCGATGTTGCACTGCTTCATGTCTCTTTTGCAGACGTCCTTGAAGCGGAGGCGGGGGCGCCCATTTGGCCGTGTGCCCTCGGCGAGTTCTCCGTACAGGAGGTCCTTTGGAATTCGACCTGCGTCCATCCTTCGCACGTGGCCGAGCCATCGCAAGCGTCTCTCCCGCAAGATGGCCACCATACTCTTCATGCCTGCTCGCTGTAATATCTCCACGCCTGGGATTTTGTCCTGCCAGCGGATGTGAAGAATGCGTCGTAGACATCGGAGGTGGAAGCTGTGGAGTTTCTTCTCATGCCTTGCGTAGGGGGTCCATGCTTCGCTGCTGTAGAGGAGGCTGCTGAGCGCACAGGCTTGGTAGACATGCAGTTTAGTCTTTTCCGTAAGACTGGAGTTGTTCCAAACTCTCTGGTACAGTTTCGACATAACTGCTGTGGCCTTGGCGATCCTGCTGCTGACTTCTGTTTCCAGTGTGTGTGAGCTTGAGATCGAGGACCCAAGGTAGGTGAAGTTTTCCACAGCTTCCAGCACGTGCCCATCGATGGTGATGGTTGGGGGATGGTCTGTGCCCTGCGCCATGACGCTCGTCTTCTTCAGGCTGATGGTGAGCCCAAACTCCTTGCAGGCGGCGGAGAATCGACTGACAAGCTGCTGCAGACCTTCTTCTGTGTGCGAGGCTAGGGCTGCATCATCGGCGAAGAGCATCTCGCGAATGAGCACCTCTCTCACTTTGGTCTTGGCACGGAGACGGGCAATGTTGAGGAGTTTGCCATCGGCTCTGGTGTGGATGTACACCCCTTCGCTGCAGTCCTTGAAGGTGTACTGAAGGAGCATGGAGAAGAAGATGCCAAAGAGTGTCGGCGCAAGGACACAGCCCTGCTTTACACCACTACTGACAGAAAAACCCCTGGACGTGACACCGTTGAAGCTCACTGTGCTGCGCATGTTGTAGTGGAATGACGTGACGACAGCAAGCAGGTGTGGGGGACAGCCAATCTTCTTAAGGAGCTGGAAGAGTCCGCTCCTGCTGACCATGTCGAACGCCTTTGTTAGATCAATGAAGGCAAGGTAGAGAGGCATCTGCTGTTCCTGGCACTTCTCTTGGAGCTGGCGCAGGGAGAATACCATGTCTACTGTTGACCGGCCTGCACGGAAGCCACACTGGGACTCAGGGTAGACACGGGAGGCGAGGGTCTGTAAGCGGGTAAGGGTGACTCGTGCGAAGACCTTCCCCACAATGCTCAGGAGAGAGATACCTCGATAGTTGTTGCAGTCGCTTTTGTCACCCTTGTTTTTGTACAGGGTGATGATGTTTGCATCACGCATGTCCTGAGGGATGTGTCCTTTCTCCCAACATTTGCAAAGAAGGGTGTGCAGGGGCTCGAGTAGTGCAGGTTTCCCACTCTTTAGGACCTCTGCTGGAATGCTGTCAATCCCTGGGGCCTTTCCGCTTGATAGATTGCTGATGGCTTTACTGAGCTCCTCCTTTGTGGGCAGTGCATCAAGTTCCTCCGTTACAGGCAGGTCAGGGGTGTCGGCAAGGGCAGCATCAGTGACAACATTCTGTGTGGCGTACAGCTCCAGGTAGTGCTCAACCCATCGTTCTAGCTGCTTGCCTTGGTCGGTGATCACATCGCCTGTCTTTGTCTTGAGGGGGGCGGACTTACTGGGTGCTGGACCTGTCGCCTTCTTGATGCCCTCGTACATCCCTCTTGCATCTCCTACGTCTGCAGCAAGCTGTATTCTACTGCAGAGATTTAACCAGTAGGTGTTTGCGCAGTGACGAGCTGTCTGCTGGGATGTTTTCCTGGCAACCCTGAGTGCAGTAAGCGTGGTAGGGTTTGGAGCGTTCTTGTAGGCCAGAAGGGTCTTCCTCTTAGCCTCAACCACAGGCTCCATCCTGTCCCAGTGAGCCTCAAACCAGTCAGCGTGATTGTGTTCCTTCTTTCCGTAAGCGGAGATGGCTGCACTGTAGATCGAGTCCCGCAGGTGGGACCAGATGAGGTCTGTGGTGTCGTCTTCAGACATCTCCCTTGCTAGGGTCACGTTGAGAAGGTTCAGGAAACCCTGCATCTTAAGGGGGTTTCTGGCATTGCAGGTGTTGACGCGTGGCCGTCCGCTCTTTTTGCTGTGGTGTATCTTCCTCGGGGCAATGCGCACCTTACTGGCGACGAGGGAATGGTCAGTGTCGCAGTCATATCATTATCATTATCAATATTACTATTATTATTACCATCATTGTTATCATTTATATTATTATTATTATTATTATTATTATTATTATTATTATTATTATTATTGTTATTATTGATATTATTATTATTATTATTATCATTGTAATTATTATTAGTGTTGTTATTATCATCATTATTATTATTATTATCTTATTACCATCATTATCATTATTATCCTCATAACTATTACTTTTATTATTATCATCTTATCATTATTGTTATTATTCTATTATTATTATCATCATTATTATTATTATTCTATTATTATTATTATTATTATTATTGTTATTGTTATTATCATTATCATTATCATTATCATTAACATTATTATTATTACTAATAGTAGTAGTAGTAGCATCATTATTATTATCATTATGGTGTTACACCTCACACTGGTTGTTTTCTTTTGTGGTAGCAAATAATAAGCAACGTTCACCGAGCGGCTTTATTTCGTACAATTATTTCACAGTTTAGACAGGTTCAAGAGACATCATTTCACCAGTGATATTATTACACTGTGAAGCACTGGTTATCGTCCTGTGTTACAAGACGCGACCGCCTGAACTCACTCGTTCGCTTGGCAGGCCCTTCACTGCATCTCCCGGGCGTGCCTGAAATTTGCCCAATACTTACCCCTCGAAGGCACTGTCAAGGCATATATCGAGTTCGTATTTATTTATATATTTATTAATCTGTTCTTCAATCTTATTTTCATGTTATTTATTTATTATTTATTTACTTATTTTAACTACAAACTGGCCCTCTTCCAGCTACGGCCACCTGATTGAAGCGTTGTGAAGCTCATGGTCACTGGCGCAAACGCCGTCTAGTGACATGGTGACATGATTACTACACTTTAGAAATATCTTAAGTACCCTAGACTGTCAGATACTAGTTATTCTCTTCCGAGGTCGTTAATGCTGATTAAGTGAACTCTTGGTTCACCACAAATATTATTACTGCTATTGCTAATGACATTTTTATTATTACTATTATTACTAATGACATTTTTATTATTACTATTATTACTAATGACATTTTT
>NC_061836.1:16344672-16354672 GCF_019202785.1 Penaeus chinensis
TATCAATCTATCTATCTATATATATACCCAAAAGCTGAACCCCTTTTATTTACCCACACGAAAACCATCCTATGTCTCGTTGATAATTACTCTACTACTAATACTACTGCTATTACTACTATCACTACACTTACTGTTATCATTGTTATTGTTATTATTACCAATGCCATTATCATAATCACAATTATCGTAACCACTATCATTACAATTGTTTGTTATTTCGCTACACCTTTTCTTTTGTAAGCTAACTTTTCACCGAGTGAAAGCAACGTAATTTCGAGAGTAAAGAATGCAAAGAAATAAGCCAAAGGGACATTCAATTTTAAAAGACAAAACTTCAATAACAACCATCATTTCGATGCTAGATATATCGCTGTGGAATAGCTGTACATATCTAAAACCAGCTGCAAACTAAAATCCAATCTATTAAAAAAGAAGAAAAAAGGTAACACCGCTTCCATCTATCTGTTGAACCTGTTTATTTTAACGGTTGCGTATAGTGTATCTTAATCCTTTATCTCGTTCGCGGCGATTTCGTAACTGTTGATTCTGCTGCGTCTAAGGGAGAAATTCATGGGCGGATGATGAGTATTTCGACTTCAGTACGTTCTTCACCTCTTGCTTGCACTTGGCGTATCTGCGAGGCTGGAGCTGCACAAGTCTGCTTATCTTAAATCGCTCGTATACCTCAGTGCCTTGATTTTCCGGAGGCATGCTTTGAAGCATAAATGTGGCCACAAATGACGACGAATGTGACACAATGAGCATACAAATGAATGTCTTGGTTAGAGCCAGTATTAATTTATTTTATATTGAACTTTTTCTGCCGCGTCAGCATCTAGGTCATTAGCGACGTACACAAAATATAGAGATAGGGTGAGGCTAGGGGTGAAGCCCCAGGTAGGAAAGCTTTTTTTTTTGTTGTTCCGTAAGGCGACGTTTGCGGATTTCCAGAATGGTCAGGGGGTTCTAGTCAGTATTTTCTTTGGCAATTAAGTGACATTGTTTGCAGCCCTAATTGACTGTTCAACGGGATGATTTCTGATCGTGCATTGAGATGCTCTGTTGGTGCAAGCAAGTCATGTGGTGATGTAGTGGTTAAGAAAATCCAGATTCAAAATGTGTTTACTGGGAGTTTCGAATCCACAGTTAGTCTTCGTGGCATGACAAAGACTACCACACACACAGAGAGAGGAAGAGGGGACATGGGGAGAGGGGAGAAAGGACGGAAGGAGAGAGAGAGAGAGAGTGAGAGAGAGAGAGAGAGAGAGAGAGAGAGAGAGAGAGAGAGAGAGAGAGAGAGAGAGAGAGAGAGAGAGAGACAGAGAGAGAGAGAGAGATAGGGGGGGGGGGGGGGTTGGAGGCGAAACGTCCCAGGAAACACATTCCCTTGAAGGTGGGTTTTCTTGGGTTGTCTCCATCCCTCATGCAGCTTACCCATGCATTAAACTTTAGGTGAAAGTCCTTAGACTTTCTCAATGTACAAGGATTATAAACACAATATATAACAAAATTCATTTAATAATTAAAATTAACACTCATGCAATGTTCAGTGGAGTTCACGTATTAGCTTGAAACATTATAATTAAACACGAGAAAACAACAACAAAAAATGATGCGTAGAAGTCGTTTTAAACACGGCTAATTAATTTACATTCCCTAGTTTATCACTCTTAGGCCACATCTTAATGACAAGGCCAAAATAAACAGGGGACAGTGCAGGACCTGCACTCGGTGCCAAGTGGCCGCAAGGAACGGCAGCAAACCGAGTCATTCTGCATTCACTCTGTCCCTGCCTCGTCTGTCTCTCATTTCTTGCCGCCAGGGTACGTCTCACCCTTCCTGCTTGCTGCTGGTGAAGCTTGTATTTCCATTGGTTTCGAAGCCCCACCGCTGTGCGAATAACGCTGTTGTCCGGACAGCACTCGCCCTCACCCTCTTTCTCTCTACCCATCTAGTCCTCCTCACTCTACCATGCATACCATGATTATAAAATTTTGTATTCTGAATTGTGGATCTACTTTACCGGAGAATCTCCTGATGAACCTGCAAACAAGTGTGAATTATTGCTTTCCTTTTGGTTAAAACTTGTATTTTCATTTCATGGAATTATTGTACTGAATATGTGAAAGCTGCTTTACTAATGCGTGGGTAAAATGCCAATTGTGCTGTTATGCGCCACCATTAATAAAGACACCAATTCGTAGTATGATGTTGAATTAGGAAGATTTTTTTTTTTCCTGTATCGCTGTTTCAGTGAGAATTCACTCATAATCAGCATTTATAATAGTATTTTGAAAAATTATCAATTCGTATTTTGTTACAAATCTAGCCAATGTTTTGAAGGACGACTCTGGCCCTCTTTACCGTAACACACACACAAAAAAAAAAAATATACATATATACATGCATACAATATTGTCTATACTGGTAAACAGAAAAAAAAATCACTGATCGTCACATAATTTCGGTGGTTACATAAAAGAGGGGATTTGTCCTTAATCATTACAGCATCGAGTAAATTATGCAAATAACTATTTATCTATTCAGTACTGGCATCTACAGCGTATCCTCAGTGGCTAAACGCAATGACATTTAGCTCCACT
Organism: Penaeus chinensis; assembly: GCF_019202785.1. Taxonomy (NCBI): domain Eukaryota; kingdom Metazoa; phylum Arthropoda; class Malacostraca; order Decapoda; family Penaeidae; genus Penaeus; species Penaeus chinensis. The sequence goes on from NC_061836.1 coordinate 16,347,279, forward strand.
CCCACATGAGCCCTGGCAATCTTCACTATTTTTTCCACTATGCTGTCATGGAAAATAGTTTTAAAATGTCACCTCAACACATTGGTAAGGAAATATTGAAAAAAAAAAAAAAACGAAACACAAAGATACACATACATTCATACATACATTCAATGGTTTATGTACGTTTCACTGTTAATACCGGATTACGGAGCGGAATGCCTGCCTCGCTATTCCTACACCACTTCGTCGATTTTTCATATTAGTTTGTACAATGGGTAAGGACAATTATTTTTCTGAATGTACAGTCGCTAAATAAAGTATCTTTATTCGAGAGTAGATGAAAACGAAACGATCGCTAGGAGTTATTCGGAAAGTCTGGTACTTGATGTTTTCAAAGCTCGGAACAGATGAAGCTTCACAATGTATTCGAATACTATATCGAAGCTGATATGGCTAGGGCCTCATATCATGCCAATATTCGCAATGGAGACCTCATAAACCATTTGTAACGCCATAATTACGCTTATAAAGATCCGAAATATCAACAAGATTAGGCTTTTCGAAGCCAACCGTGTCTCTGTGGATCCAACGACACCGAGCAACTGGGTCCGCTAGATAAAAGGCCAGAAGTAGGCGCCCTAGACGGGGGAAGATTTAGTAAATGTTATTCAAAACTACATAAAAGACAAATAAGAAGATTGCACTGAAGTACATAAATGTTATAAGGTAATGAAAGCCATTTAATACTCGGTGGAAATCCATTACAGCTGACTAGATTTGAAAAGGAGGCGTTTGCAGTATTTAGTTGCCACGTCCACTTACGAGTCATTTTCTTCTTAGTTATTTATTCACATTATATTTTTAAACAATCCATAACTACTGCAAGGGATACGGACCCCTATTGTTCTGCTGGCAACATCTGGCGGGACTTCGCATTACGCTTGCAATGCGAAGTCATGGGCAGCCATGGGCAGAGACTTCCCACAAGATCATTCTCGCAATCATCATATTGTCGTTGCCCAAGCAATGACGGCAAGGGAGTGATTGTGCTCTGCAGACGGACGCCAGTTAACGGCGGCGTTAGTGGCATTTACACCACGTAGACTTGCCAGCTTTCGCCAAGCTGGTGGCGTGAACGCGAAATATTATTTATTTCAAAACCCTATTTTTAAAAATGTTACCGAGCGAAGTGAGCAAAAAATAAGAAAAATGTGCTAAGTCTGGGCACTTTCAAGCTATAACGGGATCTATATAGATATAATTAGTAAATATGTTAAAAATTGTGCCCCTTGCCATGAGGGGGGGGGCAAGCTCCCTAAGAATTTGGAAAAACAAATTCATAGAGGTACCCCCCCCCCCCCCGGCAGGTCGAACAATCTTTCCAAACGGTTACGTCGTCGTATCATATTGTTAAGTCAGAAAAAGTAAAGATACTTTTTAAGCGTACAGTACATACGCACACACATACATGCATACATACATACTGAAATACATAAACACAGAATTATTTACATCCGTCCTTCCGACCATGTATCTATAAATGATTTAATAATTCGATTATCTTTACATTGATCTCTTGTTTAAAAGACAAACAGCAAATCTAGCCCCCCGCCCCCCCTGTTGCCTGTCCCCTCGGCCACCAACACGTGACTGTGCACCAACGTCTTCGTCTTTTTCTTTTTCTTCTTTTATCTTTCCATTTTTTTTACTTCCCTTCTTCAGCAATCGTCATGTCCGTGGTATAAACAACGCCAGTAAATGACTTAGCGATTGGCTTATTGTTTTGATTAATCATTTTTGTGTGATTTTTGTTTTTTGCGGGGGGGGGGGGGGGGGGGGGCTTTCGTTGATGACAATGACAGGAAGTTTTTTTTTTCTGGATTCTCCTATGCCCCCCCTCCTTCTCGATTTTTCTTGATTCTCCTCCCCTCTTCTCCTTCGTCTCCTCCCCTTTCGTCTTTTCTTCCTCTCTCTCCCTTCCCCTCCTTTGTGTCTTCGTCCTCCTCCTCCTTCCTCTCATCCTCCTCCACCACGATCGTCTCTTCCCTCCCTCCTTCGTCTCCCCCTCCTTCGTCTCCTCCTCCCCCTCCCCCTCCTTCGTCTTCTCCTCCTCCTCACCTCCCACTCCGTCTCCTCCTCCCCCTCCCCTCTCCCTCGTCTCTTCCTATTTCCCCTCCTTCGTCTCCTCCTCCTCCCCCTCCTTCGTCTCCTCCTCCTCCCCCTCCCCTTCCATCGTATTCTCCTCATCCCCCTCCCCCTCCTTCGTCTCCTCCTCCTCCCCGTCCTTCGTCTCCTCCCCCCTCCCTCCCCCTCCCCCTCCTTCGTTTCTTCCTCGTCCCCCTCCTTCGTCTCCTCCTCCCCTCCCTCCCCCTCCTTCGTCTCTTCCTCGTCCCCCTCCTTCGTCTCCTTCTCCTCCTCTCCCCCTCCTTCGTCTCCTCTTCCTTCCCCTCCTTCGTCTCCTCTTCCCCCTCCCCCCTCCCTCCCCCTCCTTTGTCTCCTCCTCCTCCTCCTCCTCCTCCTCTCCCTCTCCGTCTCTTCCTCCTCCTCCCCCCTCCCTCCCCCTCCTTCGTCTCCTCCTCCTCCTCCTCCTTTCGCCAATTGCCTTACTGCTCCTCCGGTGGTTACCTGCACTTGGTACTGCATTTAGCCGGAGGGTTTGTTTTTATTGCACACGGGGTTGTGATTATTGCATCTTTATTTCTCTTAATACAGATCTTGACTTTATTGGATCAATATAAGTGATGATTGGGGTGACAGCTTTTCTCGTTCTCTTTTGGTTCCCCTTACGTTCTTCGGTTCCTCTCTTTGTCTCTCTCTCTCTCTCTCTCTCTCTCTCTCTCTCTCTCTCTCTCTCTCTCTCTCTCGCTCTCTCTCTCTCTCTCTTTCTTTCTCTCTCTCTATTTCTCTCTCTCTCTCTCTCTCTTTCTCTTTCTCTTTCTCTTTCTCTTTCTCTCTCTCTCTCTCTCTCTCTCTCTCTCTCTCGCTGTCTCTCTCTCTCTCTCTCTCTCTCTCTCTCTTTCTCTCTCTCTTTCTCTCTCTCTCTCTCTCTTCTCTTCTCTCTCTCTCTCTCTCTCTCTCTCTCTCTCTCTCTCTCTCTCTCTCTCTCTCTCTCTCTCTTTCTCTCTCTCTCTCTCTCTCTCTCTATCTCTCTCTCTCTCTCCCCCCCCCTCTCTCTTTCTCTCCCTCCCTCTCCTTCTCTCTCCCTCCCTCTCCCTCTCCCTCTCTCTGTTCTCCTCCACCCTCTTTCACACTTTCACATGCGTTTCACATCCGAAATGATCCGATGACACCCTTCCCCCCCACCTTTCGCCCTCATCCCTACCCCCCTCCATCCTTCCTCTCCCCCCTCACTATCCCTCCTCCCTCATCCCCATCTCTCCCTCCCCTTTTTCCCCATAGCTCTCTTCCAATCCCCTCTCCCTTTCCCTCCTTCTCCCTCTCTCCTCAGCACTTCCACTGCCTCTCCCCCCCCCCCATGTCATTTTTCCCCCGGTGGCTTTTTATTACCCCGCGACCTCCATAAAACCCAACTAAACACAGATAAAACCGACTAATTGGGGGGTACCATTAACATGCATCCCGAGGGAGAGACGGCGGGCGTTTCGTATCGTATAACAAGAACAAGCATGACCTGTGTTGATGACCCGCTGTGTTTGGCTTTTCGACTGGTTGCTTGGTTGGCTTTTTGAGTGGTTGCCTGGTTAGATGGTTGTCTGATTGGCTTGTTGGATAACTGGGTGTTTTGGTGGTTGTTTGGCTGGCAGGATGAAGGAATGGTTGCTTAGATGACTGGCTGTTATGCAGGTTACTCGCTGTCATCTCACCACAAGTCCTTTTACCGAGGAAAACCTAGAGATCCATGAACATTTCTGTCGTGTTTAGTTTCGTTTTGTTTTGCCATTGTCTTCATACCATATGGTTTTCTTTATTATCATCCCTTTACTTTATCTTTTCTGTTTCCCTTATGTTCGCGTGTGCACAAACACACTGTAAATGGAGCGACGGAGAGAAGACCACACGATCGTGCTTTTTCGTTACAGAGACACATACACGCACGCACGCACACAGAGTTCTGTAATGCTTCATCGGAATGCGTTTTATTCTTTATCCCTCTTTTGGTTACCTTTCTAAGGCATTCAAAAGAAGAATAGTTCTCATGCCACAGCTATATAATCTCTTAACCAGTTGTAAACCGATGTGTAAACTCCTTTGACAAGACGTACGCCTGCATTAAAAGTAGTGAATTACAGATCACAGAAGGTCAAACGAAGAAGGAAAACAAACACATTTTCATAATTCCTTGGTATACGACATGAATGGCGTCGGTATCCGAATGACGGGGTGTATTTCGACGTCCGCCTGGCTCTGTGCTCCTCCGTTTATTCCTCGAAAGCCGCCACCTATTTCAATTCCCGGCCGCTTACGTCCCTCGCCTCGCTAATCCTCGGGAGGAACTAGTATTTTGGGCAGGTAAGGGAGGAAGGAGGAGGAGGAGGAAGAGGAGGAGGAGGAGGAGGAGGAGGAGGAGGAGGAGGAGGAGGAGGAGGGGGAGGGGGGGGGGGGAGGGAGGAGGAGGAGGGGATGGAGGACGAGAAGGGGGAAGAGGGAGGAGTGGAGGGAGGAGGAGGAGGAGGAGGAGGAGGAGGAGGAGAAGGAGGAGGAGGAGGAGGAGGAGGGGAGCGAGGAGGAGGAGGGGAGGGAGGAGGAGGAAGAGGAAGAGGGGAGGGAGGAGGAGGAGAGGGAAGAGGGAAGGGGAGGAAGAGGAGGAGGAGGAAGGGAGGGAGGAGAGGAGGAGGAGGAGGAGGAGGAGGAGGAGAGGACGGAGGAGGGGACGGAGGAAGAGGGGACGGAAGGAGCGAAGAGGAGGAGGAGGAGGAGGAGGGGAGGGAGGAGAAGGAGGAGGAGGAGGAGGAAGGGAGGGAGGAGGAGGAGGAGGAGGAGGGGAGGGAGGAGGGGAGGGGAGGGAGGAGGGGAGGGGAGGGGAGGGAGGAGGAGAAGGGGAGGGAGGAGGAGGAGGGGGAAGAGGGAAGGGAAGGAAGAGGAGGAAGAGGAGGAAGAGGAGGAGGAGGAGGAGGAGGAGGAGGAGGAGAGGAGGAGAGGGAGTAGAAGGAGGAGGAGGAGAGAGTGAAAAAAGGGCGCGCTGCGATCCCACCTTGATGCGTTAATTAGCACCGTCTATCGCCGGTAAGCGCTCACATGATATTGTTTCAGTGGATCTCTCCGTGTCACTTTGGTAGAAGGAGAAGCCGCCGAGAAACTGGATCTCCTGCTATTTTTCTCCGCGTGGAATGTGCGTATAGGGTCCGCTTAGGAGGACTGGGAATCGACACTGAACTGGCAAGGATCAGGGAAACTCGACGTAAATTTCACTTCTGCTAAAAAAGGGGTGAACTGACCAGCGCAACCTTGAGAATGGGTCTGGAATGATGACTGAAGAGCTGAAGAAGTGACGCACGCATATATATATATATATATATATATATATATATATATATGTATGTATATATATATTGTGGGGTCATTTGCTTGTATAGTTACTGATTAACTTGTAAAACTGAGCGTACGAAAAATTGTGTGTAACTAATTGGCGGAGATGGCGTGGACTGTACCTTGTGGCGGTGACGTCACATCCAAAGTCAGCTGAAGACAGTTACCCCACGATATCGAGCGCGCAATGTTTTCAATTTTATAAATATATATTTTACAGCATATCACTTTAACATCCATCGTGAAGATAATGTCTTTCTATCAACAAAATAGTGACTTCGGCTACACATTAATTCCCCGCACCTCCAGTGGATGGTAACCCCAGCCATTCCCTACACAGAGGATAGTTTAGAAGTGCAATAAACAGACAGCCATAATTTGACTGAAGTCACAAGAACCTGTCACACCAAACCCTAAATTATTATTATCATCTCCACCATCATCATCATCATCATCTAAACACATGTTTTCCTTAGTCATGCATCGCCCAGCAGACAAAATCTCGGGGAGTATCTTGCGGTTCCCAGGTATTCTCTAGGTGCATATGTTGCTCCATTGCATAGTTTTTAGGGCTCGTTGGCATTGAAATACCATCATTCTACCATTTTTTCCTACTAGCGTGAGGACTCGGGGTCCTAGAGTGCAAATTTTCGCACCATTGGATACAGCGGTGTGTATCACCAGTTTCTTTTGCGTGTGTCTCGATGCTGCTCGAGGCCGTCTCCGAACATTCCTCTCTCACTGAAGGTAAACACGATGTCTGGTTTATAGGGTATGTCAGGTAGCCGCTTATGGAGAAGTACTTTCATCGCGTAAAAATAACTCGATCGGAAGGAAGTCTTTAAAACTGGATACAACAGTGGATCATATTCTGCAATCCCAAAAAACGAGGTTATTCCAACACACTTGAAGACTTCTTCCTTAAAGGAGTAACGACCCAACACGCCAAACAAGGCAAATGTTTCAGCAAATACAGACAGAGAAGGGAGTCTCCTTAGAAGCAGGAGGCCGATTTTATGAAATGATCACGTTGACATAAATAAACAAAAAACAAAAACAAAAAAACATACACCTGTGAAAGCTGTGATATATCGAGATGATGATGATGATTTTTCTTCTTGAACAGAGTATGTAAAATATGTTAAAAAGCACACCAACGTCGAAGTGGAAAGGAACTATAAGCATGAATCACTCGTATGGAACAGTCTAATAAAGTATCTCCTCGTTGGAAAATTTATTTGTTTTGCACGACTCGAAACACCTCACGCATTGTACTAGGCACTCGCTCCGTTACTTGCCATTTCCATACATTAATTACCTTTTAAGTAACAGCAGACTATTCACCTATGGGGAAGTTTGCAACCTGCCCCTTCTCTCTGTCCCCTTTCCCTCTCCATTCTCCTTCCTCTCCCCCCACCCCGCCAACCCCCTCTCGCCCCCTCCTCCCTCTCTTCCATTAAACCACACTGTAATTGACTATTTTAATTGGGCTCTTAATTAAGGCGTCTCTGGGAGGGGATAGAAGGAAGGGGAGGAGAGACGGGCTGGGGAGGGGAAAGAGGAGAGAGAGGGGTGACAGGGGGGAGGAGCAGGAGGGAGAGAGGAGTGGGAGAAGGAGGAGAGGGAGGCGGAGGGGAGGAGGGAGACAGAGAGGAGGGGAAAGGGGGAGAGGGGATCCCCTTCTCCGCCTCATTGAAATTCCGGCGGTCTGCGGCGTAATCACTTTACGAGAGCGCCCTCGATGAAGGCGGCCTCTCGGCAATCCCACCCGACGGCTCGTGGGACTCTTGGCCGCCGCCGGACGTTTGCCGAGGCCCGCTCGTGTCAACAGTGGGCGGGGGAGGGAGGGGGGAAGGGTGATGGAGAGGGGAGGGAGGTGGGGGAAGGGGTGAGGGAGAGGGGAGGGGAGGTGCACGAAAGGTGTA
>NC_061836.1:16369672-16371019 GCF_019202785.1 Penaeus chinensis
TCTCTGTCTGACTTTCTGTTTATTTGTCTATCTATCTGTTTGTCTGTCTATCTGTGCTTCTCTGCCTGTCCATCTGTCTATCAAATTTCTCTGCCTTTCTATCTATCTGTTTGTATATCTGTTTGTCTCTCTCTCTCTCTCTCTCTCTCTCTCTCTCTCTCTCTCTCTCTCTCTCTCTCTCTCTCTCTCTCTCTCTCTCTCTATCTGTCTGTCTATCTGTGTGTCTCTCTGTCTATCTGTTTATCTGTCTGTCTGTCTGTTTATCCGTCTATCTGTCTGTCTGTCTGTTTGCGTCTGTATATATGTCTGTCTGTCAGTCTGTCTCCTTCTCTAAGTCGTTATATGTTCTTGATAAACCGGATGCTTTTTATAAAATTCCAATTCACAAACAAAGGCCGTATCGCGTAGGTACTTTTTCGGACAATTTATTTATGCTTCTTGTAAACTAATTTAATGAATATTGTGCATGCTCCGTCGACGCAAATTTCCGAGAACATAAACATACAAAATGGCGCCTCTCCGAAGGGGTTCTGGTTTGTATTTTCAAAACTTTTTTTCACAATATTTTGAAAACAAAATAAGCCAGCAAAGTTAAGTAACGCACGTGGTTTGTTCCTGGACATGGTAAGGTGAGATAAAATTACTTCCCTGTCTTAAACAGCAGTTCATGTGATTTTCCGAGCAGCGTCAAAATGGAAGCAAGCATAAACAGTCAAATGAGAGTCTGTAATATCAGACAGATTCTTGGATTTATAATTCATTTAAGATTCAATAAATGTATTATGCATTGCTATGACCCTCGGAAATCATCTTGTCCACAAATGCACACTCTCAAGAAATATATATAATTATACCAGACAGGAATATAGAAGAAGACTGTCTAGAAGTCGATCGGTTCTAAAATCTCTAACGACTGGTGTTTGATTTAATTTCCTGAAGTTATTCTCCCTTGCTTCCTTGATGATTCCAGGAAAGACAATAAGCAGCTGAAGTGGAACGAAATTAATTCCGTGATAAGGATTATATTCATTACGATTTATTACTATTTCCTTTCCCGTTGTTCTTCATCAGGTCGACTCTTGATTCCAGCCTTCTAATCAAGAATACCTGTGTTACTGATGGCCACTAAACGTTATTAACCTCGTCTTCCCAACAGAGATATCTCCATCTCTCATTTTCCTTCGTTTCTTAACATCATTGCTATTTTTCATCACGTCACTGATGGCCGCGTTAATATCACCGTAAACTCGAGACTGTTGTTATTTCCAGCGCGTACGCACGAGTATACACGTTCAGCAAGTACGTGTGTATACATGTACGTGTATTAAGTACTAGAGCAATATTTAC
>NC_061836.1:16386119-16393619 GCF_019202785.1 Penaeus chinensis
CATGCCAATGGAGATAATTTTCTGCGGAAGAACGAGAGAGAGAGAGATAAGGGCGACGAGGGAAGATCTGTTGGGTGCAGGTGATTAGATATTGTGCTCTGTGCGGTACGACTCTAAGGTCGAGATTTGCGTGTGTGCTTTTGCTTAGGATATTAATAGAAGTTATAATTAGTGATTCTTCTATATTTAAAAAAAAAAACACATGTATCTTATATTTTTTTTTTAAATTTATAAAAAAAAATTTTATTCAAAAACTGACGTACACAATTTTCCAACGGCTTACACAAGTCAGGATGTGCGTTGATGTGTGTTTATGTTGTTACATATGCAAAATAGATTTTAAAAAAAACAAAATTTAAACGCACACACATGGTGTTGTTATGCATATATAAAAAATATAAAATATATATATAATATATATATATATATAATATTATTATATATATTTTAAAATATTGTTGGTGTTGTTGGTGTGGGTGGGGTGTGTAGTGTGTGTGTGTGTGGTGGTTGTGTGTATGTATGTAAAGTATGCAAAAATGTAATATGGGACACACACACACACACACACAAACACTCACACGCACGTGTGTGTGTATGTGTCTGTGTGTATGTGTGTATATGCGTATGTAAATTATGTATGTAGGTTAATTAGATTGTGAAATCTAATTAGTTAGAATGATAATCAATGTAATTAGTACACTGTATCTTCCTACAAACCGGATGCCCCGCGCACAGGGACGACCCCCAGGGCGTGGACGTCGGGGCATTGGAACTCCCTCCGCCAGAAATAAAGCATTTCCTTTTTTCCCCCCCCCCTCCTTCCCTCCAGTTCCAGAAATAGCCATGAGCGGGGCGGCGTGACCCTCCGCGGGGCGAGGCAGCGAGAGTAAACAAGCACCGCAAAACATGAGACAGACATCGTCACGACAAGGCCTCCGCCGTCGCCTTCTTCGGCGTCGGTTACACTGGCGGCGTTGTTGTGGCTCGCGGTGACGTCATCCGCTCTACCAGACGACCTTCCCGTGACGTCACCGAACATCTCGTACCCTGCCGCCGCCGCCGCCAAGTTGCCTGATCCGTTTCGCAGCCCGTTGAGACGGGGGGATCGCGAAAAGAGGCCAACAAGCACCCCCTTGAAACGGGCGAAACCACTCGGCAGGGGAAGCGAGGCGAGAGAGGGGAAGTGGGGGGCACGAGCGACTATGTATCCGAGGGGAGAGAGATGGAGGGGAAGAGGACAGAAGTCGACGCAAAGAAAACGGGGCATCCTCCGCGGGGGGAGACTGGGCCAGAGAGGAATGCGTCGTCCGCGGCCGCCAGTCAGGGTAAGATTGGTTGTTCTTTTTGTAACGTGAGTTGTTTATTTTGCAATGCTTTGTATTAAATGAGTGATTGAATATTTCAATTTTCTTCCATATGAAAAACATTTAAATTTTTGTAAAAAAACCCCGTAAAAATTTTAATGTATCATTTAAATACTAAACAAAACCCTTTTCCAATTTATTAACTGATTCATTGTAGCTTAATCTCGCTCTCCTTTTTTACAAAATTTTATTTTAAATTTCTCTTTCCCCTTCTCGTTTTAAATCTTCCCTCTCCACCCCTTCTCTTTAATTTTTCAGGCGCGGGATCCCCAAATTGTAAAATTACACCCGTTTTCTGTTTTCACTGCCCCCGGACGGCGGTTTTGAAAAAGAGAAAATTTAACACAAAATGTTTTCACAGAACCAAAACAAAACGTAGGGAAAGTAATTTCTTTTAAAAGACAATCATTGGGTTAATACAGATTGACATATTAGTATTAGACGTGATATTTACCTAAATATCTCACATTTCAGAAGGATCACTCAGCCGTCGGATTCGCAGGGCGCCAAGGGTGAGTAACGTGCGGCATTCTCTTCCCCCTTTCAATCTCTTTTTTACACCCTGTTACTTTTTTATTTCATTTAGTGTTTCATGTTGATATTTTTCCCGAGTTCCCCCCCCCCCCCCCCCTTCTCTCTCTCTCTCTCTTATCTCTCTCTCTCCTCTCTCTCTCTAAATCTTCTCTCTCTCTTTTCTCTCTCCTCTCTCTTCCTCTCATCTCCCCCCCAAAAAAAAAAAAACTCTCCTCTCTCTCTCTACCCTCTCTCTTCCCCCCTTCCCTCTCTCCTCTTCATTTCTTTCTTTCCTTTCTCTCCTTCCTCTCATAACCTTTTGCCGTCTATCCATAAATGTTTTTATTTTTATTTATTTTTTTATATTTTTTCTACAAGGGGGCATTCATAAATGGCGGGCCCGGGCGCCCCGCAGACACCGATCCCGACATCTTTTTTACATCTCGATTTTTTAAACAAAATGCTTTACTTGTTATCCCGAGATTAATTTGGTGTTTCTTCTTTGTGTTTTTGTTTCTGTTGCGTTGTTGTTTGTTGGTAAATCTTATAATGTTTTGAAAATGTAATTTTTTATTATTATTTATTTTTAAAAAAAAAAAAATTTTTTTAATTAAAAAATTTGGTTTATTAAAGATAAAAAATAAAAATAGTTATTATTATTATAATTATTATTATTATTTATCATTATTATTTTTAAATTTTAAATTTTTTTTTTATTATTATTATTATTTTTAAATTATTATTATAATTTTTAAATATTTTTGTTATTATTATCTTTTTTACATATAATTATCATTATCATCATTTTTACCTTGTTAATATTGTTATGCTATTGTTTTCATTTTTAAATTCGGGTTATTTTTATTGGTATCATTATTTTTGTGTAATCTTGATTCTTTGTGTAATACTAATTATAAATTTTAATCAAAATTATAAAGAAACGATAATGGTAATTTGAAATATATATTCTCATGTTAATATTATTATTGTTTTTAAACCATTTTATTATCTTATTAGTAGTACTCTTATACTATTTTTTGTATTTTCTTTTAATTTTCCCCCCCCCCCCTCTTTTCTTCCCCGTCTCCTTCCTCCCTCCTCATCGTCTCTCTCCTCTCTCTCCTCCGTCCCTCCCTTCTTCTCATCAAATCTCTCGTCTCTCTCTCTCCTCTCCGTCTCACTCTCATCTCCCCCTCCCCCTCCCTCTCCCCTCCCCTTTTCCCCTCCTTTTCGCCTCTTCTCCCTCTCCCTCTCCCCCCTCTCCCTTTTTCCCCCCCCCCCCCCCCCCCTCCTCTCTCTCTTTTAAACCCCCCTGTAATACCCCCCTCTCCCTTCCCCCCTTCAGACTGCATGGCCCCCTGTGGACGGCCGAAGGAACGTCCTTCTTTGGGGCGGGGCGTGGTGGCCGACTACACGATGTACCGCCACTACGGGTCGGGGGTGTATCAGCGCGTCAGGGAGGTCGTCAGCACAGCGGCTGGGGTAAGGCTGGGGGCCCCGTGTGTGTACTCTGGCAAAAAGGGGTGCATGGGTGGGTCTGTACATGCGTTTTGTTGTGTGTGTAGTGTGTGTTTTGGGGTGTGTGTTGTGTGTGTGTGTTGGTGTGTGTGTGTGTGTGTGTGTGTGTGTTTTGGGTTTTTTGTATCCCTACATACTAAAAAATTAATATATAAATAAAAAACATACCCCCATATGAATAATACATGCAACTTTCAACATACATCACATACAACATCATACATACATACATACATACATACATACATACAACTACATACATACATCAACATAAATACATACATACATACATACAAATACATACATATATCAAATACATATCTACATATATACAACTTAAACATACATACATACATACATACATAAAACATACATACATACATAAAACATACATATTTTTATACATGATATACATAATACTTAATCACAAATTAAAATTTTACATTTACACTCATCATACATAATACGTCATACAAAACATGCATACACATGCATACGTTATAAAATTTCTATTTTTCTTATTTTTTTCTTTTTTTCCCGTCCATCTTCTTCCCATCCTTTCTTCCTTCCCCCTTTTTTTTCGCCCCTCACCCTTTCTTTTTTCGCATTTCCCTACTCTCGTCTTTTCCTTTCTCTCTCTTTTCTCCTCCTATCTTTCCTTCTGCCTCACTTTCTTCCTCCCCTTCCTCCCTCCACCTCCCCTCCCCCCCTTCCCTCCCTCCACCATCCCTTTACCCTCTCCTGCCCCCCCCTCCCCCCTTCCCGCCCGTCCAACCCCCTACCCCCCTTCCCGACTCTAGACCCCCCCTTCCCTGGCCTGCTCCTAGGGGGGGGCGCGGTCGCCCCTTCACCCCTCCCATCTCTGTACCCCGGGGCCTTTCCCCCCTTCCCTCCTACCCCCCTTCCCCCTCCCCCTCTCTGACCCCCCACTTCCCTCCCCCAGTTCCTCCGTCGGCTCGGCGTCGTGCTGGTCCTGACGGAGGTGCGCGTGTGGCGTCACGGGGACGAGATCGCCGTCAGCTCCAATCGCCACAAGACGCTCAACAAGTTCGAGATTTACCGGGACAAGTTGCTGAAGGAGGAACCGCATCTCGCCAACGATAACACCGTCCTTATGACGTAAGATGAATTAAGAGATAATGTAGTAGATAAGATGAGGGATAAGATGAGGAGATAAGCGTGTTCTGAGTTTTAATATTTATTTGTTATATATATGAATATATATATATGTAATATATATATGTAATATATATATATATATTATTTTATTTTATTATTATTGTGTTTTTTTTTTTTTTTTTTTTGAGGGGGTAGATTTTACAATGGTGAAAGATAAACGTGTTTTTTTTTTTGCTTTTTTTTGTTTTATTTTGATATGCATATGTATTAATTTTTCCTTGTTTTCTCTTCTTTTCTTCTTTTTTTTTTTTCTTTTCTTATTTCAGGCGACAGGCTTTCGAAAACGCGGCTGGCTTGGCTTTCACTGGAATGATGTGCAAGTAAGTTCATTGTTTCATTATAGCCGGGTCTTTGCAGCGTATTGATGTCTGGTAAATTTCCTTGCTTAATGATTTGTAGTAGAGATGCAAAAAGTAGTAAATATGTATGCTCATGGCTGCGTGTCAATATGCATGTGTTCTAATAAATATGTATAAGAATGAAACGATCGATCTATTATCCCTTACTCTCCCTTTTTCCTCTCTCCTCCCTCCCTCCTTCCCTCCCTCCCGCCCTCCCCCCCCCCAAAAAACCCTCCCTCCCTCCCTCCCCCCCTCCCTCCCTCCTCCCATCCCTCCCTCCCTCCTACACTCCTTCCCTCCTTCCCTCCTCTCTCCCTGCCCTCCCACTCCTGCCCCTCCCTCCCTCCCTCCATCCCTCGCCTCACATCCCTCCCTCCTTCCCTCCCTCCTTCCCTCCCTCCCTTCCCCCCTGCCCTCCCCCCCTATCAACCCCTCAAAAATTCCAGCAACGGCCTATCCTCGGGGTTAGTGCGAGACGACGACAGGAGCTCGGGCATCATCGGGCACGTCCTGGCGCACGAGTTGGGGCACAGCCTGGGCATGAAACACGACGAAGAGGAGTACGAGGACACCGACGAAGTGTGCCGGTGTCCGTCCGGCTCCTGCCTCATGATTAGCTCCGTGCCGTAAGTTTTTTGTTTTTTTTTTTTGTTTTTTTAGTCTATTGGAATGAGGAGAAAAAATGAAAGTTCTCGAGGTTGTGTTAAGTTCGGGTTACACTGTTCTTCATTTAAGTATTGAGAAATATGTTTATAAAAAACAGTCGATCTTAGTTGAAAAAAAAAAAATCATGTTAAAAAAAAAATCAGGACTAGTGAACAATTGTCGTCTCCTAACCATAATTTTGAGAAGGAGGAAGCGAAGAAGAGAAGGAGAGGGAGAGCGAAGTGAGAAACAGATCCACGGAAAGAAAGTGAAAGTGAGAAAGTAAGAGAAAGATTGCATGACTTTCCTTACAGCAACCGCCGTTTTTCGCCCCCCCCCCCCCCCCCGGAACCTTTCCACTCCATCGCACGGCCATTCTCCTACCCCCCCACCCCCCCACACACAACCAGCCCCCCGACCGCCCCGAGATGAGGAACTACGTTAAGTGAGCTTAAATGTGCAATGGCAGGAAGATAAAGTCTAACTGGAAAAACTCTAACCCCCAAAGAGAACGAACAAAAAAACATGATTCGAGATATAAAAATATAACAAGGAGAAGGGGTAGAAGAAATTCCACAGAAGAACCCGGAACAAGGAGATGCCATAACGAAACCCCTCAGAAAAAGAAGCAGTTGAATAAAGAATAGGATAAGCCGGTCTACCCCCGGTGACAGCCACCACAAAATGTACGCCCTCCTCGGGGCCGTTCCGACTCCGGCGGCGCTCCGCGTCCGGGTGTGGTACCGATGAAACGAGCGGCAGCGGTCATCAAGGCGCATGGGCTGCCCGTTTTGTCATCACCACTTCTCTTCCCAAAGGTCCCTTGTTCGACTCGCCACCCGTACGCATCAACACCCACCCCCTCTCCCAAAACCGCCTCCCCTCCAGAACCCGAGATCCGACCGCACACCCGGGTACGACCTGATAGCCACACTACATTTGGCCATCCACCGATCCCATTGACCACGCCCCCACGACCCAGCCAGCAAGCATCAACCAACCATGACCCCCCCCTTAACGAGACCTCACCGCCATCTTCTCCCCCGGCGCGCCTCCACACGTACTCCGTCTACAGCCACCATACGCCGCCACTACCCCCTACGCGGCACCCCCCGCGCTTGACGCCCGGTTCTCCGCCCCCCCACTCGCCACGCGCTCCTCCCATACCCCCCTGAGGCGCCGACACCTATAGGGCCCCTGCAAACATGCCCGTAGTCGGTCGCGACCCGCCCAAATCCAGACTTGAAACGCCACCAGCGCCAACGAGGCGTGGTGCAGACTTCACTAGGACTGCGCACCCGGTCCCCCGCGATCCCCGCGCCTCACCGAGTTCGAATTGCATGCATACTGCCCTCCCCCCCCAGGTCCTCGACCAGGTGTACGCCGTACCCCCTATTTCTACAGCGTGACACTCACCACCCAACTGATATGTCGTGAGCCGGGCCCAAGTATACTACTAGCGGGACCCATCCGTCGCCGACCATTAATAGGTCGCCCCACCGTGGGGCACGCCACCCTAGCGGGCTTAGCGGGCTGTAAATCGGAACCGCGCCGCGGCCGGCCCCGGCCACCAGCATCCTCTTACACCCCGCAGTACTGGTGTCCAACACTACACCGTAGCTGGAGCTCCTGCAGCCGCCAGTACTTGCAGAGGCAGAAGCTGAGCCACACGCTCGGCTGCCTGGCGAACATCACCGACAAAGCGGGGTTTTAAAATCTTTCTTTCCCCTTTTCATGCGTTTAAATGATGGCAGAGGGGATAATGATATTGACAATATTTTGGTTATTAATCATGATCACCTATAGTAATAACGATAATGCTAAAAAAATGTGCCAACAGTAGGAAAAACAAAGATAAATAAAAAATAACAAAGAAATAATAAAAAAAACGAATGAAGGAACAAAGGAAACAGAGCAACCCAATGAACACCCCCCCCTGC
>NC_061836.1:16418619-16428619 GCF_019202785.1 Penaeus chinensis
GTGTAAGTTATGGTGAGTCATAAGTGTAAGTTATGGTGAGTCATAAGTGTAAGTTATGGTGAGATAGTGTAAGTTATGGTGAGATAGTGTAAGTTATGGTGAGTCATAAGTGTAAGTTATGGTGAGTCATAAGTGTAAGTTATGGTGAGTCATAAGTGTAAGTTATGGTGAGTCATAAGTGTAAGTTATGGTGAGATAGTGTAAGTTATGGTGAGATAGTGTAAGTTATGGTGAGTCATAAGTGTAAGTTATGGTGAGTCATAAGTGTAAGTTATGGTGAGTCATAAGTGTAAGTTATGGTGAGTCATAAGTGTAAGTTATGGTGAGTCATAAGTGTAAGTTATGGTGAGATAGTGTAAGTTATGGTGAGATAGTGTAAGTTATGGTGAGATAGTGTAAGTTATGGTGAGATAGTGTAAGTTATGGTGAGTCATAAGTGTAAGTTATGGTGAGTCATAAGTGTAAGTTATGGTGAGTCATAAGTGTAAGTTATGGTGAGTCATAAGTGTAAGTTATGGTGAGATAGTGTAAGTTATGGTGAGTCATAAGTGTAAGTTATGGTGAGTCATAAGTGTAAGTTATGGTGAGATAGTGTAAGTTATGGTGAGTCATAAGTGTAAGTTATGGTGAGATAGTGTAAGTTATGGTGAGATAGTGTAAGTTATGGTGAGTCATAAGTGTAAGTTATGGTGAGATAGTGTAAGTTATGGTGAGTCATAAGTGTAAGTTATGGTGAGTCATAAGTGTAAGTTATGGTGAGATAGTGTAAGTTATGGTGAGTCATAAGTGTAAGTTATGGTGAGTCATAAGTGTAAGTTATGGTGAGATAGTGTAAGTTATGGTGAGTCATAAGTGTAAGTTATGGTGAGTCATAAGTGTAAGTTATGGTGAGTCATAAGTGTAAGTTATGGTGAGTCATAAGTGTAAGTTATGGTGAGTCATAAGTGTAAGTTATGGTGAGTCATAAGTGTAAGTTATGGTGAGTCATAAGTGTAAGTTATGGTGAGTCATAAGTGTAAGTTATGGTGAGATAGTGTAAGTTATGGTGAGATAGTGTAAGTTATGGTGAGATAGTGTAAGTTATGGTGAGTCATAAGTGTAAGTTATGGTGAGTCATAAGTGTAAGTTATGGTGAGATAGTGTAAGTTATGGTGAGTCATAAGTGTAAGTTATGGTGAGATAGTGTAAGTTATGGTGAGTCATAAGTGTAAGTTATGGTGAGTCATAAGTGTAAGTTATGGTGAGTCATAAGTGTAAGTTATGGTGAGTCATAAGTGTAAGTTATGGTGAGATAGTGTAAGTTATGGTGAGTCATAAGTGTAAGTTATGGTGAGTCATAAGTGTAAGTTATGGTGAGATAGTGTAAGTTATGGTGAGATAGTGTAAGTTATGGTGAGATAGTGTAAGTTATGGTGAGATAGTGTAAGTTATGGTGAGTCATAAGTGTAAGTTATGGTGAGTCATAAGTGTAAGTTATGGTGAGTCATAAGTGTAAGTTATGGTGAGTCATAAGTGTAAGTTATGGTGAGTCATAAGTGTAAGTTATGGTGAGATAGTGTAAGTTATGGTGAGTCATAAGTGTAAGTTATGGTGAGTCATAAGTGTAAGTTATGGTGAGTCATAAGTGTAAGTTATGGTGAGTCATAAGTGTAAGTTATGGTGAGTCATAAGTGTAAGTTATGGTGAGTCATAAGTGTAAGTTATGGTGAGTCATAAGTGTAAGTTATGGTGAGTCATAAGTGTAAGTTATGGTGAGTCATAAGTGTAAGTTATGGTGAGTCATAAGTGTAAGTTATGGTGAGTCATAAGTGTAAGTTATGGTGAGATAGTGTAAGTTATGGTGAGTCATAAGTGTAAGTTATGGTGAGATAGTGTAAGTTATGGTGAGTCATAAGTGTAAGTTATGGTGAGATAGTGTAAGTTATGGTGAGTCATAAGTGTAAGTTATGGTGAGATAGTGTAAGTTATGGTGAGATAGTGTAAGTTATGGTGAGTCATAAGTGTAAGTTATGGTGAGTCATAAGTGTAAGTTATGGTGAGTCATAAGTGTAAGTTATGGTGAGATAGTGTAAGTTATGGTGAGTCATAAGTGTAAGTTATGGTGAGTCATAAGTGTAAGTTATGGTGAGTCATAAGTGTAAGTTATGGTGAGTCATAAGTGTAAGTTATGGTGAGTCATAAGTGTAAGTTATGGTGAGTCATAAGTGTAAGTTATGGTGAGTCATAAGTGTAAGTTATGGTGAGATAGTGTAAGTTATGGTGAGTCATAAGTGTAAGTTATGGTGAGTCATAAGTGTAAGTTATGGTGAGATAGTGTAAGTTATGGTGAGTCATAAGTGTAAGTTATGGTGAGATAGTGTAAGTTATGGTGAGATAGTGTAAGTTATGGTGAGATAGTGTAAGTTATGGTGAGATAGTGTAAGTTATGGTGAGATAGTGTAAGTTATGGTGAGTCATAAGTGTAAGTTATGGTGAGATAGTGTAAGTTATGGTGAGTCATAAGTGTAAGTTATGGTGAGTCATAAGTGTAAGTTATGGTGAGATAGTGTAAGTTATGGTGAGTCATAAGTGTAAGTTATGGTGAGATAGTGTAAGTTATGGTGAGATAGTGTAAGTTATGGTGAGTCATAAGTGTAAGTTATGGTGAGATAGTGTAAGTTATGGTGAGATAGTGTAAGTTATGGTGAGATAGTGTAAGTTATGGTGAGATAGTGTAAGTTATGGTGAGTCATAAGTGTAAGTTATGGTGAGTCATAAGTGTAAGTTATGGTGAGTCATAAGTGTAAGTTATGGTGAGTCATAAGTGTAAGTTATGGTGAGTCATAAGTGTAAGTTATGGTGAGATAGTGTAAGTTATGGTGAGATAGTGTAAGTTATGGTGAGATAGTGTAAGTTATGGTGAGATAGTGTAAGTTATGGTGAGATAGTGTAAGTTATGGTGAGTCATAAGTGTAAGTTATGGTGAGTCATAAGTGTAAGTTATGGTGAGTCATAAGTGTAAGTTATGGTGAGTCATAAGTGTAAGTTATGGTGAGATAGTGTAAGTTATGGTGAGTCATAAGTGTAAGTTATGGTGAGTCATAAGTGTAAGTTATGGTGAGATAGTGTAAGTTATGGTGAGATAGTGTAAGTTATGGTGAGATAGTGTAAGTTATGGTGAGTCATAAGTGTAAGTTATGGTGAGTCATAAGTGTAAGTTATGGTGAGATAGTGTAAGTTATGGTGAGTCATAAGTGTAAGTTATGGTGAGTCATAAGTGTAAGTTATGGTGAGTCATAAGTGTAAGTTATGGTGAGTCATAAGTGTAAGTTATGGTGAGTCATAAGTGTAAGTTATGGTGAGTCATAAGTGTAAGTTATGGTGAGTCATAAGTGTAAGTTATGGTGAGTCATAAGTGTAAGTTATGGTGAGTCATAAGTGTAAGTTATGGTGAGTCATAAGTGTAAGTTATGGTGAGTCATAAGTGTAAGTTATGGTGAGTCATAAGTGTAAGTTATGGTGAGTCATAAGTGTAAGTTATGGTGAGTCATAAGTGTAAGTTATGGTGAGTCATAAGTGTAAGTTATGGTGAGTCATAAGTGTAAGTTATGGTGAGTCATAAGTGTAAGTTATGGTGAGTCATAAGTGTAAGTTATGGTGAGTCATAAGTGTAAGTTATGGTGAGTCATAAGTGTAAGTTATGGTGAGTCATAAGTGTAAGTTATGGTGAGTCATAAGTGTAAGTTATGGTGAGTCATAAGTGTAAGTTATGGTGAGATAGTGTAAGTTATGGTGAGTCATAAGTGTAAGTTATGGTGAGATAGTGTAAGTTATGGTGAGTCATAAGTGTAAGTTATGGTGAGTCATAAGTGTAAGTTATGGTGAGTCATAAGTGTAAGTTATGGTGAGTCATAAGTGTAAGTTATGGTGAGTCATAAGTGTAAGTTATGGTGAGTCATAAGTGTAAGTTATGGTGAGTCATAAGTGTAAGTTATGGTGAGATAGTGTAAGTTATGGTGAGTCATAAGTGTAAGTTATGGTGAGTCATAAGTGTAAGTTATGGTGAGTCATAAGTGTAAGTTATGGTGAGTCATAAGTGTAAGTTATGGTGAGTCATAAGTGTAAGTTATGGTGAGTCATAAGTGTAAGTTATGGTGAGTCATAAGTGTAAGTTATGGTGAGTCATAAGTGTAAGTTATGGTGAGTCATAAGTGTAAGTTATGGTGAGTCATAAGTGTAAGTTATGGTGAGTCATAAGTGTAAGTTATGGTGAGTCATAAGTGTAAGTTATGGTGAGTCATAAGTGTAAGTTATGGTGAGTCATAAGTGTAAGTTATGGTGAGTCATAAGTGTAAGTTATGGTGAGTCATAAGTGTAAGTTATGGTGAGTCATAAGTGTAAGTTATGGTGAGTCATAAGTGTAAGTTATGGTGAGTCATAAGTGTAAGTTATGGTGAGTCATAAGTGTAAGTTATGGTGAGTCATAAGTGTAAGTTATGGTGAGATAGTGTAAGTTATGGTGAGTCATAAGTGTAAGTTATGGTGAGTCATAAGTGTAAGTTATGGTGAGTCATAAGTGTAAGTTATGGTGAGTCATAAGTGTAAGTTATGGTGAGTCATAAGTGTAAGTTATGGTGAGTCATAAGTGTAAGTTATGGTGAGTCATAAGTCCCTCGCCCCTCCCCCCCCTCTCATCTACCAAAGAGCCTCACGCCCCTCCTTCCTTCCTTCTCTCTAGGGGTGTGGTGGTGGTATCCGGCAGGGAGCTTCTGGTGGAGCCTCTGCCAGGGACAAGGACCCCCGAGGGACCACACAGGATCGTCTCGAGGGAACAGGTGGAGTCTGTTCCTGGAAAATGTGGTGCGTGGAATTAACCATATTCCTAATAAGGAGGACGAGAAATACGGTGTGTAATAAATGCTGATAATAACACACAAGTGAAGAGCGAGAACACAACACACACACACACACACGCACACACTCACACACACACACACTCACACACACACACACTCACACACACACACAAAAGAGAGACTACACACTCAATTACCCCCCTCCCCCCTAACACACACCCACGAGTACACACAACGAAAAAATATTTACGTTCGTGTCTTCGCTTTCCAGGAGTTGACACCGAGCACGAAGAAGACGAAACGCCAACCGATATGATGCCAGCTTCACACAGGGTAAGAGATTTTAAGGCGAGTCTGTAGTTTCAAGATTAGGGTGATGATAAAACTAAGCAATAGCCAAAAAACAGCTGATTAATAGAATTACTGATCATCAGAATCGTCAATAAGAATATGTGTTTATCTGAATTGATGTGATACGTTTAACTAAGAGACAGACATGACTATGTACAATTAATATTACCAATTGCTCCCTCCTCCCTCCTGTCTGTTTCCCTCCCCCTCCCGCACCCTCGCCCCCCCCCCCCCCCCCCGCAGGTGCGTCGCGGGGCGCTGCACGGGCCCCTCTGGACGGACAAGTTGACCCGCTTCGTGGAGGTGGTCCTCGTGGCCGACCGCAGCTTCTACCTCAAGTTCGGCAACGAGGCGCACGCGCGCTGCCGTGCCATGATCAACATCGTGAATGCGGTGAGTGGGCGGCGGAGCGGTTTTCACTATTGTTCTGTCATCTTTGTTATCATTATCATTGCTGTCATTGTTATTATTAGTATTTGTCGTTGTTCACTCTTATTATCATCACCATTACTGTTATTATCGTCACCATTTTCATTAATACTGTTTTCATTTCGCTGTTATCATTATCATTAATATCAGTAATCTTATCATTACCTTTATTGCTATTTCTTCTATGATCATCGTTCTTATCACGAATGGTTTTCCATTACCATCGTGATTATGGTAACTGTGATGGCGATCATGACCACAATTTTCATCACTAAACTCCGTCCAGTCTTAGGAAAAGAAAAAACTGGCAAATGGGGTAAAGCAATAAATATATTGCAAGTTGATAATAAAACTCCAGATATATGTAATCACAAATATAGAGTGTCAGGTGCTTAGAATACAAAATTAATAATGAGAAGGCGAGTTGTACGCCAAAGCCCGGGTAAGTTGCCAGTTATTCTTTTACTGAGATTGGACGCACTGTGACAATATCATCACCACTGATTCACCATCATTTCCACCATTCCTCACCACCGATCACCATCACCAACACCCCTTCTCCCTCACGCCTGCAGATGTACCGCCCGCTCGGTGTCGTGGTTGTCCTGACCGACCTCGTTATATGGGACGACTCCGACAAAATCGTCGTTACAGACAGACACGTGGAACTTCTTGGCAGATTCACGGCCTACCGTCTCAAGCTGCTTCAGGAAAGGCCTGATTTACCCAATGACAACACTGTTCTGTTGACGTGAGTTTTTTTTTTTTTTTTTTTTTGGGGGGGGGGGGGGAGGCTAGGGGGGTTAAGGCTATTCGGTTGTGATTTTGCTTTGATAATTAATTCTTATATTTTGAAGATTTGTGTGTGTCTGTGTGTGTGTGTGTGTGTGTGTGTGTGTGTGTGAGAGAGAGAGAGAGAGAGAGAGAGAGAGAGAGAGAGAGAGAGAAAGAGAGAGAGAGAGAACGAGAGAGAGAGAGAGAGAGAAAGAAAATGGTAAATGAACATTCTCGTGCATAATGAAAATCCACGGATATTTAGCAGCTGTTCAAAACTCCCTGATTTTGAAAATTAACAAAAATAAATCTTGCAGGAGAGTGGATATCGTTGGCTCGACCGTCGGTTATGCCACCGTCAAAGGCATGTGCAGGTAACGTCTTTCAATCTTTTTCTTCCAAGTACGAAAATTTGAAACGTGTGTTATCTGATTTTGTATCCATATATATATATATATATATATATATGTGTGTGTGTGTGTGTGTGTGTATGTGATTCATACATACACAATGTATATATGTATATATTTCATATTGCCTTAGGAGTTTAGAGAAATCCCCTGAAATATCTAGGAAACTCTAGAAATGCTACGAAATCTTAATACCGAGGCTTTCCTTATAAACCTAGAAATTCCGAGAAATCCCGAAAGATTTAAATCAATTCTCAGATATTCATAACAACCCGAATAACCGAAGGAGAAGAAGAAAAAAAAAAGTTTTTAAAAATAAATTCTTAGAATTCAAGAATTCTTTGAATAATCCCAAATACCCAAGAAATCTGTTGAATCTCTTTAATTTCTATGAAATCCTCAGATATCCAAAAGAACCAGATAAATCTAAATGTAAAAAAAATCTAAATAATATATATATATATATATATATATATATATATATATATATATATATATCCTTAGCAACCTTAGAAGGTTCTAAAGCTTCTGTTGCACGTCTTTACACAGCAAGAACTCCTCCGTGAGCGTCGTGCAAGACAAGAACGAGGCCGTGGGCATTGTTGCGCAGACTCTTGCACACGAGATGGGCCACAACCTAGGCATGTTGCACGACGAGGACGCGAGAGACTGCACGTGCGAGAGTAGCAAATGCGTCATGGGAGGCACTGGCAGGTTTGTTTGGAGATCGTGTAAAGAGGAATATAAATAGGTGAATAATAGATATTGCCCGAAAAGCAGCCTCTGTGCTGGGAATGGCTTTTCTTTTTTATGCTTTTGTCCTGAATTTCAAATAAGCTTATTTAACGTCTTGTGCCTTTTTTTTTTTTTTTTTTTTTTTTTTTTTTTTTTTTTTTTTTGTCAAGGTACCACCATTATCATTACCTTCTTGATCTATCCTCCTCCTCCTCTTCCTTCATTCCTTGACGCAGTTTAGTTTTCTTCCCTTTATCTTGTCTTCTTAAGGCATTTTTTCCGCACATTTGCTTATATATCGTTTGCATGATGATTGTATTGTATAAAAGTGTATTCTCATTAATGTTATTATATTGTCGAACATTTTTGGTACTGCAATGCTGTGGTTTGGGCGATTTAAACTAAAAAAAAAGTCAAGTTCATAGGTGCAAGATTTAGGAGATTAGTCCAATAAAGTTGTGTCAAGTAACTGCATTTTTTTTTTTTTTATACAATAGCTAATTAATCCCTTTTTGATAGACCTTGTAATGACCTGCGTAGCCTCACACCTAATGAGCAATGAACCACTCGTCCAGCCGCTCCTCCGCCCACACTTACCCACAAACCGCCCTTCGCACCCACAGCAACTTCTACAACTCCAGCATGGGTTGGAGTTCCTGTAGCAAGAAGTACCTCGCTCAGAGCTTCTCCACCGCCGGCTTCGACTGCCTGAAGAACGTCCCGACGAGGCTGTATTCGCGTCCCAGCTGCGGCAACGGCGTGGTGGAGAGAGGCGAGCAATGCGACTGCGGACCGGCGGAGTTCTGCAACAACCCCTGCTGCGACCCCGACACCTGCAGGCTGGCTGTGAACGCCACCTGCGCCTCGGGGGCCTGCTGCGACACCAAGGTAGGGCGGCTGATGACTGCGCTCAAGAAAGGGGCTGTAACAGATAGGGGGGAAGAGAGAGAAAGGAGGGAGGGCGAGGGAGGGAGGAAGGGAGGGAGGGAGGGAGGAAGGGAGGGAGGGAGGGAGGGAGTGAGGGAGGGAGCGAGGGAGGGAGGGAGGAAGGAAGGAAGGAAGGAAGGAAGGAAGGAAGAGAGAGAGAGAGAGAGAGAGAGAGAGAGAGAGAGAGAGAGAGAGAGAGAGAGAGAGAGAAAGAGTGAGCAGCCCTCTCAACTTCTCTGAGGAAACACAAGCCAAAGCTTTCCTTTGTTTTCCTCTTTCTTCTACACCCTTTCCATTTCCTTTCCACTCTCCAACACTCTTTACTGCTGCTGCTAATAATGATGATGATGAGATGGCGGTTGTCATCATGTTAAAAATCACAACAATAACAACATTAATACTCTTCACCCCACAGACATGCAAGCCTCTGCCTGTCGGGTCCTTGTGCCGGGAGTCCCTGTCCGAGTGCGACCTGCCCGAGTTCTGCGCTGGGGACTCCGAGTACTGCCCCGCTGACGTTTTCAAGAGGGACGGGGAACTTTGCTTCGATGGAATGGTACGAATTCCAGAGGAGTTGGTTTTATCTATTTATTTATTTGTCAATTGGTTTTGCAAAAAAACTGTCTATCCATCTGTTCATGATCGTGTTAGTCACTCATGCCTTAACTATCCATCTACCTATCCCTCTCTGCACCTAACACTTATATCTAGCCATGTTCTAAATTTATATTTACATGTACAGATCGTACCAATCCTAGTCGGTATTACGAGCATACACTCCCCCCCACCCCCACCATAACCCCAGACAGCAGAGAACACCTCTAATACCCCCCTCCCCCCCCCAGGGCCACTGCCACAGAGGCGAGTGCGGAAGCCACGAGCAGCGGTGCAAGATAGTCTGGGGACCGACGACTTCCAAGGCTGTTGATAAGTGCTACAATTACAACACTGGCGGTAGTTCGAACGGCAACTGCGGCTTCAGGGACAGCAGTCTGAACACCCTGAACAAGTGTAGTCAGAGGTATGATATGCTACTCGGTTACGGAACAAAATGAAGCTTCGAAATCCGCCAAACCTTACTAACAAGGGCTACATTAACTGTCGATTCGAAACAGAATTCGAATCTTGCGAGAGTTATTTCGCCGTGATTGTACTTCCTGGCAACATTTTAATATACTGACACGAAGAGATCATTGGGGAAGATGTAAAAAGGAAAAGAGATTGGTTCATCTGCAATCACTTGACTTACTTTGCGGTGTAGTTCAGTCTCAACGGTGTATTTTCTAGATACAGTATCTTATTTGGTACCTAAATTAAGAATGAAATATAGTCAAGATAAGTAAATTGAAACGGGGGGGGGGGGGGGTAATAGATTACAACATATTTACACTGTCATTTAATTATTTATGCCATGACTATTTTTATCCATTAATGTCTTTTTTGTTAACATTATCATCATCATTATTAGTCCTACTACTACGGCTATCATCATGATTACTGTTATTATTCTGCTGTTTTATCACTGTCATTCTATGATTC
>NC_061836.1:16433619-16438527 GCF_019202785.1 Penaeus chinensis
TTTGATAAATTTTTAAAGAAAAAAAAAACGAGAAGTGGAAAAAAACCCTCCCCCCTGTTTTAAAAACGCCAAAGGGTTTAGTATAAACAAAATAGTTTTTCAAGTACCCCCTTTTAAATTCCCTGGGAGTTTGCAATTAGTTGGGTTTATGTGGGGTACCGATTGCGTAAGCCCCAGAATAAAATCTATTTGCATTTTAATAGTGCTCATAGGCGGGAAGTTTAAAACATGGCCCTGTTTTGGGGACGGGCCCTGTATCTGTGCCTCCCGTACAGTTGAAAATTTTTTTAACCCCCCCCACTGATAGAAGTCCCAAAAGGAGAGAAAATCGTAAATGTGGTAAGTCGTTAATATTGCGTTTTTCAGCATGTGTTGTTTCTTGTATGTTTATTAATAAAACGAAAAAGCCCGATAAACAGAAAAAAAGTTGTAGCAATGGTCATTATGGCTTTTGGTTTTTTCCCCGTCGGATAGTGACATTTAATGGTAAAAGGGAATGTTTTGGGGAAAAGGGGAAAGGGGGGGGGAAAAAAGATGGGGATATAAAATTTAAGAAAAAGACAAAAAAAAGGAGAAAAGAATTTTACAAGCACCAAGAAAAAAGTTTTAAAAAAATTTGAACTACCTTCAAATTTTATTCAAAAGAAAATGGTAATCGAGCAATTTTGCTTAAAAAACAATGATAGTTTTTGTTTTTTGTGAATGTAAAGAAATTTTCCCAACCCCTTTCTTGGGGCCTTGCAAAGGGTTTAAACTTTTTCAACTAAAAGCAAGGGGATGTTTATTTTTTTTTTTTTCCTTTTTTTTATCTGTAAAATTTCCTTTATCTTATGTTAATTAGTAACTGAAATTGATGCGTTTAAACATCGCAAGGGACTTTTAAAAAGCCCTTTAATTGATACTGGTAAAAAAAAAATGAAAAACCCCTTCCCCCAAAACCCTAAAAAAGGTTTAAATCTTTGACCTCCTTTCAAAGAAATCCTAATAGGGCCCCACATTAAGACCAAAGAGACGAAGAAAACAAGAACAATAAAAAAAAAAAAAAAAAAAAAAAAACAAGTAAAAAAAAAACAGTATAAAACAAAATGAAGTCCATCAGGGAATCTAAAACGTATTTTAAAACGATTTGTCCCCCGTCCCCTTTTTCAG
Organism: Penaeus chinensis; assembly: GCF_019202785.1. Taxonomy (NCBI): domain Eukaryota; kingdom Metazoa; phylum Arthropoda; class Malacostraca; order Decapoda; family Penaeidae; genus Penaeus; species Penaeus chinensis. The sequence goes on from NC_061836.1 coordinate 16,434,769, forward strand.
TCACCCCATTTTCGGCCCCCGTTTGCAAACCCAATTAAAAAAATTTTTTTTTAAAACCATCGCAGCGCCCGTTGGGGCCCTTTTTGGGAAATTTTTAAAGGGGGGGGAGATTGGGTTTTAAAAAACACCCCCAAAGGGTCTTGTGTGAATTTAAGTAACGGGCCCCCCCGAAAAGAACAAAAAGTTAGAAGTAAATTTTTTTTCAGCCTGAGTAACAATTGGTCGACAGTGGCCGGCCCCTTTCCGGGTTCGTTCGCCGGGGAGTTTCTCCTGGGGAAAATTTGGGGTTTGTTTTTAACTCTTTATCATTCAATTTTGTTTTGTTTTTTATTTTTTTTTTTAATATTATTATTAAAATTATTATTATTATTTTTTTTAAATTTTTATTATTATTATTATTATTAAAAATTATTTTTTTATTATTTTTAAATTTTTTTATTATTTAATATTTTTTAAAAATTATTTAAAAAAAATTTTTTATTATTATTTTTATTATTTATTTATTTTTAAAAATTTATTATTATTTTTAATTTTTTTAATATTTTATTTTTATTATTTTTACTATTAATTATTTCCTTTAAAATTATTATTATTATTACTATTTTATTTTTTTCTATTTTATTTTATTTATTACTATTATGTATTATTTTATTATAAATTATTTTTATTTTTTAAAACTATTATTATTATTATTTCATTATATTATTATTTCTTTTTAAAAAATTTTTCTTTTTTTATTATATTAATTTTTTATTATTATTTTTTACTTTATTTTTTTTGTTTTGATAAATTTTCATTTTAAATTTAATTTCCATTTTATCAATTATTATTATTTTATTTTATTATTTATTATTATTATTATTATTTTATTTTTATTATTATTTTATTATTATTATTAATTATTATTTTTTATTTTTATTTAATAAAAAAATTAAAAAAAAATTAAAAATTAAAATTTTTATATTATATTATAATTTATTTTTATAATAAATTTTTTATTTTAAAAAAAATAAATATTACTTTTATTGTAAAATTTAAATTTTTAAAAAATAATTATGAAAGTTATTATTAAAAATTTTTATTAACTATAAAAGTAAAAAAACTTATTTAAAAAAACAAAAAATAAAAAATTTTTATAAAAAAATTTTTTAAAAAATTAAAAATTTTTTATTAATTAAAAAAATTAAAAATTTAAAAAATTAAAACATTAAAAAATTTATTAAAATTTTTAAAAAATTGGGTTTTTTTTTTCTCTAAAAATTTAATTTAAATTTAAAATAAAAATTATACAAACTTTGGGGAAAATTAATTTTATTAATCAAAATGTAAAGTATGAAAATAAGAAAAAAAATTAAAATTTAAATATAGTAATAAAAATTTTAAAAATGTAAAATAAAAATTTATAAATTTTTAAGATAAAAAGATAAAAATGCCCAATGGTAATGTTTAAAATGATAATAATAATAATAATAAAAAAAAATGTGATAAATAATATAAAAGAATAAAGTAATAACAAAAAAATATTTAATAAAAAAATATAAAAATATAATTAAAAAATAATTTTAAATATAATAATAACAATAATTAACAATAAGTAATTAATAATAAAGATAATAATGAATAATAAAAATAATTAAAAATTTATTGTAAAAAGAATGATAATGTAAAGGAAACAAATATAACAAAAATCATATAAAAAAAAAAAAAATTAAAGAAAATTTACCATTGATTGATTTTGTTCTCTATATTTGCATATTCAGTAGAATCTGTATTTTTTTCGTTTAAATAATTTTAAAATTCAGGTTTTAAGGGCCACAAAAAAATAAATGAATAATGAAAAACCATACCCCCCCCCCCCTAAAATAATAATGATGATAATAATGACTTAATGATATCACACTTACCCAATTTCGCTATGATATGGCATGATATAAATTTAGGGGTAGAGATTTTTGTTGAGAAGAGTGAAACAAGAGAAAACTACACGGGATTACAATTTCCCCTGAATCACAAAGACATTTAGATGGTTGTTTTGCAAAGGTTTTTTTAAGGGGGGGGGGGGGGGGGGAAGACTTTATCTATTTTACTCGAATTGAGGAGGAATTCAAGATTTTTTTTTTTGTTTTTTTTTATGATAAACAAAAAATAGGTATACCACACACACAATTATAAAAATTTAAAATAAATTATTTAAAATTAAAAAAACAAACACATATATATATATATATAGAAAATATGTATTAAAATAGATAATATAATTATATTTCCCCAACCACAAAACCACACCCCCCCAAAAACCACACACACACCCCACACACACACCCCCACACACATACAACACCCCAAAAATATATATACATATATAATTATATACATATATTCTACATACATATATATAAAAAAACACACATACAAAAAAAATCACAAAAACACACACACATACCAATCTATCATTATTTTTTTTTCTTTTGCTCTCTGCGCCCTTTTGTACCACTTTTTTTTCCCGCGGCGTCCGCACACCCCCCAACAAAAGGGCCCCTATCAAAGAAATCGAAACACCAAAATTGCTTTAAAACATCAAATTCCACATAGCAAAAAAACAAAACAAAAAAAACATGCAATAAACAAACACAAAAACAGCCCCGAACTAAAAGACGAACCGCCATGCTAATCAGCGTAAACAAAACACATTAAATAATCAATAAAACAAAGTCTAGCGCCAGGGTCAAGGAGCAAGCTGCACAAACTCTCTTTTTTTTCCCTCCGCGGCTGAGCAAGTGGTCAAGGCCGGAAGGTGAGGCTGGCCGGCGGGATGTATGAAGCCGGCGCAGGCAGGAACAAGACAGAGAACAGGCAAGATCCCAAAGATATATATGCACACAGCTATATACTCGTGGACTATATATATATAAAATTTTTTGTTTTTGTTGTGTGTGTGTGTGTGTGTGTGGGTTGTGTGTATAAATTTAAAAAAATATATATATAATATTATAAATTTTATATAGAATATCGATACAATACAATAGAGCACAGCTGACCCTGTGGGCCCAAATTCAAACTCGCCGCGGGAGTCGAAAAAAAAGGCCCGCGCTCCGACTGCTAGTCGAACCCAATTTTCGGCGAGAAACGACTTATCACCTTTAGAATCAAAATGTAAAGGGGAATCCCGCCCCTGGCACAAGCGTTAGCGCGCCGAACTGCTTTATTGGAAGGGGGATCCGATCAGGAAGGGTGGTATGCCCCAAAAAACCTCTCAAAAGGGACTGAGAGAGGCCTCTGTCCTGCAGTGGGGAAAGAATGGCTGTAAAAAAAAAAGATTATATATTATTTATAATACTGTAATTATGGTATATATATATTATATACTTATTTTTACACACACACAATACACACACATAAAAAAAACACACACACACACACCACACACACACACACCACACAAACCAAAACCACACCACGCACACACACAACAACACATAATGATAGGTGAAAAATATAAATATATAAAAATTTTTAAATTTTTTAAAATTTTATATATTTGCACACACACACACACAAAAGTTGATAGATAGAGAGAGAGGAGAGAGAGAGAAAAGAGAGGAGAGAAAAAAAGAGAGGAGAGAGAGAAGAGAGAGAGAGAGAGAAGAGAGAGAGGGAAAGAGAGAGAGGAAAAGGTGAGAGAAAGAGGGATGAGAAAGAGAAGAGAGAGAGAGAGAGAGGAGAGAGAGAGAGAGAGAAGGAGGAAGAAAAAGAGAGAGA
>NC_061836.1:16438627-16441127 GCF_019202785.1 Penaeus chinensis
GACAGACAAACAGCAAGTAACAAACAGACAGACAGACAGAGAGAAAGAGAAAAAAGAGAGAGAGAAGAGAGAGGGAGCGAAAGCAGTAAAATTCCCCGAGCGTCATACCTCGACCTGCCCAATGAACCCGAACTGCGGTCTAGCTTCGAGTCATAATTTCACGAGCCCAAAGCAAGCCTTTATCAGCGCTCTTGACCCCCATTCCGAGACCTCATCCGGTGAACGAGATCGTGTCCTGTTTCATGCATAAGATCATGCACAGACAGATTAATTAAACGAGATTGCCTGATGCCATGAGAGCCGTGCAAGCGCTAAACAACAACTTAAGAGGGAACTGTATTCTGGCAACATACAGTACTTATTACTTAACATGTTAAGACCCCGAGCATGTCCTGAGGTCTTCACCGCAGTCCATTCTAAGTGCAATACCTATTACGACATGCTGTGAACATGTTTTGGGGTCTTATTATAAGAGCTTAATCCTTTATTTCGTTTGCAGCATACAGACCGTGTATTTTAGACCACAGAGACATACTAAGTCTCAGTGAGTAAACATGTCTTATTTCGACTTTGGATGTTTGGTTATTTGTAAATATGTTAATGGATATTTTCATCTATGTTTATTCATTTTTTTATCTACTCCCTCTATGTCTTGCTCTTGTTATGGCGATGATCATTCTCTCGCCTTGCCATATCATAGGTTTTCAGATATCCAAAATGTCCTTATTAGAATACTTGTGAGAAAAGGACGGACTTCTGAGTCCTTGCAGGTCCTTCAGGATTGAACTGCAAGTCACTGAAACCTGTGTAACCGTCTTATCCCACAGGAATACATCATGGACTCTGAAGGAGATTAAGTTAACGGTCAATTCCATGCTGTCTTAGAAAGGAGACATTATAGCCATGTTTAGGGACTTGCTGAGCTTAGAGAGGCCTTCACGAAGATCTGTCAGTCATCCTACGCCCGTCATCATACGCCCGTTCTCCATTTCACGTTTCATGGGGTCACGCCATCACACCCGAAGCACCGCCTCAGAAAGGGTTCGGGGTCCTAATAGATCTCCATAAGGAGTCGATCCACTCCTCGTATGTCAGAGGGCATGACGGTTAAGCCTCTGTCTAGACAACCAGGGGAAGCTTTCGTCACACTTGTGTCTTGAAAATGGGCCTCTTCTTAACATGATCGAAAGGTTTAACCCTACAGGTGTTTCCCATAGAGGGTTGTAAGACGTAAGTGAGGAGATCCTTGCCAGAAGTCTTTCATGACAGGTTTGGTTGTCTTACCATCTTCACCGACATCGCCTGCGAGTTATTCCAACCGCCTTCTTATTCGGTTTCTTAAAAGGTCTGCAAGATCGGGGAAAGGAGGATTTGATGCATTACAGATCGACTGGAGGAGGTAAGTCTAGTATGCCCGTTTCTTCTTCCGTTCCTACATCTTGCATGCTTCAGGTAGTCTTAAAATGTGCGTCTCTTGTTGGTGAGCCCTTGTCCTGTTCTTCTTCCCGATTTTTTAATAACTGAGTGCAGATATAGGTGATCTCTGGAAATCAACCTGGCGTCACACGTGAAATTTCTCTCTCTCTCTCTCTCTCTCTCTCTCTCTCTCTCTCTCTCTCTCTCTCTCTCTCTCTCTCTCTCTCACTCTCTCTCTCCTCTCTATTTTGGTCTGACTGGCTACTTGTTCTCATCACCCTGTGTGCGGAGGATGTACCTCGAATTTTAACCTATTCCTCTCGGTCTCATGATACCGTTCGCCTGTAGGTATGACCGGATTTTCAAAATTCAAGATCTCACACTGCTTTGCTTCTTTACAAAGTGCCAGATACCGTTACGGAACAGTTTTCGATGTACTACAACTTTCACACTGCACAATTAGCGGGCCACTGGTCTTCTGCACCTTGTTTTATTAGCAGATATTATACCCCCATGTTTGTGATGCATTCTCAGGGCTGTGAAGACGCTAGCACCGCCTTCGCTGGGGACCTGGATGATGTGTCTGGAGTACATGGCTCTCTCATGTTTCTCTTGTCTGTGTTTGTTTCTCTTTTTTTTGTGTTTGTTTCTCTTCTTTTTGTGTGTGTGTGTGTGTCATGCTAAGTTCCTAGGAATAGGAGTTGACCTTCCCTTCCCATTTTTCCTAATTCCTTCCTTTTACTCGATTATACTCTTCGATTAGTACAGGTTATAGGTTTGTATCATGTACTAACCTCAACTTCCTGTTTACCTTCCGTTTATCATTATTGTGCACTATCACTCGGAATCCCCTTCATCCTTCCTTTCACTTGTGGACACGAATGAAACTGCGAGAACATATTCATTTGAGGTATCGGTGGGCGTGGTGGGTGGGGGGGGGGTAATGGGGTGAGTGAGTTTGGAGAGCTGGAATCATGTTTTTTTTTTCTCTCTTTTTTTTTTTTTTTTTTTCATGCTATGGTAGATGACCTAGCGATGGCCCTCGCCGGTTCGTACATGAGTTGCTGTTTAGCATCTTTATGGG
>NC_061836.1:16449596-16452096 GCF_019202785.1 Penaeus chinensis
CATTTTGTTGTGGGAACGACTGGACGATGTGATTAATGTCGAGGCGAAGGTCGAGCTCTCTGAAAAAGGGACTGGGGGAGAAGGGAAGAGGAAGAAGGGGGAGGAAAGGAAGGGGAGGACACGATTTTTTTTTAAAGGGCGCATCTCTTTCTTTCTTCTTAATCCCCTTTCTAGCCTCTTCCTTTGTTTCACTTCATTATCATTCCGTTGCTGCTTACTGGAAAGACATTATGAAATACAATTTATTTATTTATGGGTTTTTTTTACGAATGGAGACATTAACAAGGCACCATAAAAAAAAAAAAAAAACATAGACCAAAGGAAGAATAACAAAGGAAGGGTAGCAGTGTTTATACCGAAGGCTGTCCTCTTGCAGGAAGGGGCGACGCAGAACAAGGATTCCACCATGCAAGATCTCAGAGTTGGGGGGGAGGGGGGGAGAGGGTAGGGAAAGGAAGTGTGTCTGATGATGGCTGACGATGATGAATCACCATAACACCACCGCCGCCTGCTTCCCTACGGTGCCCCCCTCTTCCTCACCCCCAACCCACCCCTCCCCCAACCCATCCCCCCCCTTCAACACGGTACCCATGCTCTCTGTCTGTCCGTTTTTTGTCTGTCTGTCTGTTCTTCTGTCTGTCTGGCTGTCTCTGTCCTATCTATCTATCTGTTGGTCTGCGCCCCCCTCCCCCCCTCTCTCTCTCCATTTGTTTTGCAATCTCCCTCCCAATCTTGAAATACATTTATGCAACTACATCACCAGATACAACCCTGTCGATCAGGCTGTACGGTAACACGTCAATTATTCTACGCCTTTGTTTGCATTATGTTGTTCTCTCCTTCATGAACTCTTCCCATTATATCTCTTTTCCTTTCTCGCCGTCGTCGTCCTCCTCCTCCCCCTCCTTTTTCTCCTCCTCCTTCTTCTTCTTTTCATTATTATTCTCCTTCTTCTTCTCCTCCTCCTCCGCCTCCATCTTCTCCTACTCCTCCTCCTCCTCCTCCACCTCCTCCTCCTCCTCTTCCTCTTTATCTTCCTCCACCTCCTCCTCCTCCTCCTCCACCTCCACTCCTCCTTCCCTCCCCCCTCCCTTCCTCCTCCTCCTCCTCCTCCTCCTCCTCCTCCCCTTTTCCTCTTTATCTTCCTCCACCCCTCCTCCTCCTACCTTCCTTCTCCAATTCCCCTCCTCCCCCTCCTCCCCCTCCTCCCCCTCCTCCTCCTCCTCCTCCTCCCCCTCCAACCCACCCCCCTCCTCCTCCTCCTCCCCTCCTCCTCCTCCCCCTCCTCCTTCTCCAAATTTCCCCCCTCCCTCCCCCTCCTCCCCCTCCCCCCCCTCCTCCCCTCCTCCTCCCCCTTTCCCCCTCCTCCTCCACCTCCTCCTCTTCCTCCCCTTCTCCTCCTCCTCCTCCCCCCTCCTCATAAAACTTCGCCCTCCTAGTACAAACTTCACGTTCCTGTGTGGCTTAGGGGAGTATGGGTTCCGATGGATTTTATGGGTTTAAATTATACAACTTTAAAAAAGAAAATTGAGGGATTTGCGTTCTACTCCCCCTTCACTCCCCCACCCCCCCTTCCTCTCTCTCTCTCTCTCTCTCTCTCTCTCTCTCTCTCTCTCCTCTCTTCTCTCTCTGTGCCTCTCTCTTCATCTCCTCTCTCTCTCTCTCTCTCTCTCTCTCTTTCTCTCTCCCTATCTATCTCAAATCAAATAAAATAAAATCACTCTCTATTTATCTGTCTTTCTATCTATCTCTGTATCTATCCCCTGTCGTCCTTCCTTCCTTCCTTCCCACTTCCCTTCCCTCTCGCATTCATTCCATTCCGCATTTGGCCTCTCCTTCATTCTCCTTTTCGTTTATTTTCATTCCTCCTAATGTCCATTCGTCGCTTTCCCTCGTTCTCCTATTCCCTGCTTCCTTTCCCTTTCCCTTTCCTTTCCCCTTTATCTCGCGTTGTCTTCCCTCTTTTATTCCCTCCTTCACCCCCGTCCCTCATCCTCCATCCTATCTCCCTCCCTCCCCTCCCTTCCCTCCCCTCCCCTTCCCTCCCTTCCCTCCCTTTTCTCCTCTCCCCTTCCCTCCCTCTCCTCCTCTCCCCTTCCCTCCCTCTCCTCCTCTCCCCTTCCCTCCCTTCCCTCCTCTCCCCTTTCCTTCCTTTTCCTCCTCTCCCCTTCCCTCCCTCTCCTCCTCTCCCCTTCCCTCCCTCTCCTCCTCTCCCCTTCCCTCCCTCTCCTCCTCTCCCTTCCTCCCTCTCTCCTCTCCCTTCCCTCCCTCTCCTCCTCTCCCTTCCCTCCCTCTCCTCCTCTCCCCTTCCCTCCCTCTCCTCCTCTCCCCTTCCTCCCTCCCTCCTCTCCCCTTCCTCCCTCTCCTCCTCTCCCCTTCCCTCCCTCTCCTCCTCTCCCCTTCCCTCCCTCTCCTCCTCTCCCCTTCCCTCCCTCTCCTCCTCTCCCCTTCCCTCCCTCTCCTCCTCTCCCCTTCCCTCCCTCTCCTCCTCTCCCCTTCC
>NC_061836.1:16464596-16469596 GCF_019202785.1 Penaeus chinensis
ATGTGTGTGTGTGTGTTTGTTTGTATCTGTGTGTGTGTGTTTGTTTGTTTGTGTTTATGTGTGTGCGTGTGTGTGCGCACGTGTGGTAGATTTATTTGTGATTGTGTTTGTTTGTATGTGGGGTATGTGTGCGTGTGTGGTGTGTGTGCGTGTGTGTGTGTGCGTGTGTGTGTGTGCGTGTGTGTGTGTGCGTGTGGTATATTTATTTATGATTGTGTTTAAGTGAGGGGGGAGAAAGAGGAGTAGGAGGAGGAGGTGGAAGAGGGGGAGGAAGAGGAAGAGGAGGACGAGGAGGACGAGGAGGAGAGAGAGGGAAAAGTGAAATGGAAGGGGAGGAAGAGAAAAAGAAAAAAAAGAAAAGAAGGAGAAAAAGAAATATGAGGAAGAAGAAAAGAACGAATGCAATAATTCAAAGTATTTGAGGAAAAGAGGAGGAGGATGAAGAAAAACAACAAGAAAAAAAAGATGACGAAGATGATGATGATGATGATGATGATGATGATGATGATGATGATGATGATGATGAAGATGATGATGATGATGATGAAGATGATGATGATGATGATGATGATGATGATGATGATGATGATGATGATGATGATGATGATGATGATGATGATGATGATGATGATGATAATAATGATGATGATGATGAGGAGGAGGAGGAGGAGGAGGAGGAAAGAACAACAAAACAACAACAAAAACAGCATATAGAAGAAGAAAAATATAAGAGGAAGAAAAAAGGGAAAAAGACAATAAAAAAAATCAGTCATAAATTCGGAATGCGGTTTTGACGGATGAGCGATCAAGCGGCCCTTTACACCGGGGTCTCGTTCAGCCGAAGCCACAAATTAGATTCATCATGGGAATATAATGGCTCTATGATTATAAATCTTAAATAGATGTTGCTGATAGTCTGATCCGATCTGCAGAGGAAGAAACGCCCAGAAAATGATAATGTGTAATTATAGAAACCGAGCGAAGATGCATTAACGAGCGCAATCAAAGAATAATTGATAAGTTTAAATATGCAACTAAGAAAGTTAAAAAAAAAATTCTGATGTCCACTCGAGTGTATTCCATTAAGTAGAAGCATACGTTTGCTTTGTCAGTTTGCCCTTTGGCATGCATAAAACTAAGTCTCTTTTCCGTGGTAAGAATTTTCTTCATCGGCGTAAAGCCATGCGCATCTAGAAGCGCATTTGTCTTGGGGTGCGCAACTCTATTTTCTTCTGTTACCTCATCATATATGTAGATTTAATTCGTATTCAGTGCTATTCTGTGATATCCGAATTTCAAAACGTTCGCAAAATATTCAGAAAGCATAATAAATCATAAGAAATATTGATATGAGCGCTGTGGATTATACATTGTGTTGAAATGAGAGGAATCAATTGCTCGAAACTAGCTATAGTAGGGCCCGTTTTCCCTTATCCGGTATGCAAATATTCCTCGCTTCCCGGACCCATTTGTCACAGTCAGCTGCAGTTGCAAGAAACGCAGAAAACAAAGATTTTATGAGTTTTTTTAAGGATGATTATAGGTTGGTCTAAGGAATTATCCTTACGTAATTTATAGACCTTTTTATAATATTCATCATATTTCTTTAGTAAAATTTAGTAGAGCTGATGAAACTATATTATGACAACGTCGAATATCTCTTGAAAATGGCGGTTGTCTTAACAAGAAAATCTATGTACCAAAGACAAGTGTGACTAATTCATTTGATTTATAATTCATACGAGTCATCAATCTTCGCCTCGGGTCGCGGTCACACGTGGGTGTATGGGAACGCAAATCATCGGTCGGATTTTGTGTGTGTGTGTCTGTGTGCATGAAAAAAAAACGTGTACGCGTGTGTGTTTATGTCGGTTTTGTGAATGATATTGTGTGTAAACACTGAATGGTCGTTCCTGCTGTCCTTGTTGTTGTGGATCTTGCTTGTTTTGCCTTGATTATGAGAGGTATTTGAGATTGTGTTGAATAGCCTTGCTTTTATTTTATTATTGCAATTTTTTTTTTTTTTTTAAGTAAACATTTTCTTTTGATACACTGTTTGAAATCTTCCAATTATAGGAAATGGTAAAAGGCGATTGCCCATTGGAAATATATACTAGAAACAAAAAAACAAAAACAAAGAAAAATGCAAATAAGAATAAACAGACAAAAAAATCGCTGCTTACTAACAATGCATTTCGTAATCCATCATGGCGGACGCGCGCACAAAGCAGTCCGGGTTGTTACGGATCGACCAATTACAGCGCCTGTTAGTGGTCGTTCCGCTAAGCAGGAGAGGCAGATTTAGGTAGTAGATGCACTCCATGGGTGGGAGAGCGAAGGTGGGAAGGGAGAGAACAGAGAAGATTAATTGATTAATATGAACGACGCATTCTTTGACTCGTAATTCAAGAACAGGTGGCCAGGTGATCGCTGCCCCGTCAACGTGGTGTATCCTGTGTCCTCAAGTGTTCGGATCCCTTGCGGAATGCATTCTGATCCTCTTTATTCAGCTGTTCGTTGCGCCTCTTGCATTCGGAAACCACTCGGCGGGCGTGCTTGCTTCGTCTATTACCTGGCAATGAAGACGACATTGCTTGCTAACGAGATGGAGATCACGTTATTAGCGTTCAGTTCCTTTCTCTCACTCAGGTTAGGGAGATAATGACTCCTTCCCCTTTTACAGAAGGCAGAGACGCAGGGAAAAGAGAGGGAGAGGATGGAACAAATAAAGCCCCGCCTCCCCACCACTCCCTTCGAAGAGAAAAGATTGAAATGAATGATGGAACATGAAAAAGTAAAAAGAACAAGAAGAAAAAAACACGGAAGACGTAAGCCCCGCCCCCTTAAGCCAACAGAAGCCCCTCCCCCTCGACCAACAGAGATTCTTCCACGTGAAAAGGACAACAGACTCCTCCCTTTTATACCAACACGAAACCCCTTTAAATCAACACTAGCTTTCGATGCTTTTTATGCAAATTAAAAACGTTATTGTTGCAAATAAACTTGACCTTATATGATGGGGGGCAAGTTTTCGTTTTGTTGATGCGAATTTGATATTGTTTATTACTATTCCTCTCTTTCTCGATTTTGTTTTTATGATTTGAATACAGTATCGGTCTGTCCATATCTATTTCTTTACAAGTGCACATATGTGTGTGTGTTTATGTACGTGTGTGTGTATTTATGTACGTGTGTGTGTTCTTCATTTATACATGCATTTCGCTGTTGATTAAATTTCTGAATATGACACCAACACAAAATCCGAAAATCAAAAATCTCTCGACCATAATCTTTTTAATGGATCATTGTTCAGCCCGATTGTAATGGAGTGTCAGTTTGTCAGAGCGAGGCACGGGCCGGTCTCTTCGTCGAGCTGGCTATTCATTGGTTCGCTTTTCCTTTCTAAACATTGGTTCTCCCATTGGTCCTTTTGATATTTAAGCGAATGTTTGATAATGGAGCGAGGGAGAGAGAGAGAGAGAGAGAGAGAGAGAGAGAGAGAGAGAGAGAGAGAGAGAGAGAGAGAGAGAGAGAGATGATAGAGAGAGAGAGAGAGAGAGAGAGAGAGAGAGAGAGAGAGAGAGAGAGAGATGATAGGGAGAGAGAGAGAGAGAGAGAGAGAGAGAGAGAGAGAGAGAGAGAGAGAGAGAGAGAGAGAGAGAGAAGAAAGAGAGAGAAAGAAAGAAAGAGAGGGAATAAAGAAAAGACAAGACTTAAATTCTCCAAGCCTTTCCCTCCGGAGAAGAGACTATCAAGGGATCCTCGGGTTCCGGATCGCGCTGGAGAATGTGGCTTGATCGCCCCAGAGGTCACGACCTTGCCGACCGTGTCAAGGAGGCGGTCATCACAAGCAGGGGGAGGGGCGGGAGGAGGAGGTAGGGAGGCGGAGGAGAGAGAAGAAGAAAGAGAGAGAGACAAATAAGGAGAGAATGGGGAGAGAGATATGGAAAGGAGAGAGAGATGGGGGGAGGGGGGGAGAATGAATGGTAGAAGATAATAAGTGAGAAAAGGAAGGAGAAAATGATGTGGGAAATACCTGAGAGGGGGAAAGTGAAAAGGATAAATGGAAAAACGGAAATAAGTGAGAGAATGAAAAAGGAAAGGAAGAAAGACCCAAAAAAATATAATTATAATTTAGTCAATTCCATTTCTTACAATGGTTATTCTTACGTTTGGTGTGACAGGCTGTCTGTTTGCTTCTAAATTACCCTCTGTGTGCAAGGAATGGCCGGGGAAAGATGGAATCAAGCAGAAAGAAAATAAATCTCTTATCCAGGAGACATGCTCTCGAGAGGCGTTGCATCACCCTCGGCAGAATCATTCGGCCGTTGTGTCGGACACGCAAATGGATGCAGCCTACATACAAACACATAAACACACACACATACATACACACACACACACACACACACACACACACACACACACACACACACACACACACACACACACACACACACACACACACGCGCGCAGTGGATTCTCAACAACAGACCACATCCACACGCTCACCTAAATAAGGGAAAACATTAACGAATATAGGAAACTCCTTTGTATGACATTTATCGACTACGAAAAGACATTTGCCTTTGTACAAATACCAGCAGTGCTAGAAGCTATTCGAAGATAGGGAATAGGGGAGGTATATTATAAAATATTGGAAGATATATACGAAGATGAGAAAGCAACTGTTTACAGCTTGCCTTGAGGAAATATACAAGAAGCTAGAATGGAACGGAAAGGGTATCAAAATAGCAGACGAATACCTAAACAATCTAAAATTTGCAGATGATATTGTTCTCGTCAGTGAATCTGAAAATGAAATGCATCAATTAATAAACGATCTGAACAGAGAAAGTCTGAAAGTCGGACTTAGGATGAACAAGAAAAATATTAAGATAAAGTTCAACAGTAGAGTTCAATTCAATCATACATGTACAAGGCGAAGCGCTAGAGGTAGTGGACAAGTATATATATCTAAGGCAACTCGTACAGACAAA
>NC_061836.1:16477096-16482096 GCF_019202785.1 Penaeus chinensis
GTCTGGTTGTTTGTGTGTGTGTGTCTGTGATTGTTTGTGTGTGTGTGTGTGTATGTGTGTGTGTGTGTGTGTGTGTGTGTGTGTGTGTGTGTGTGATTGTTTGTTTGTGTGTGTGTGTGTGATTGTTTGTTTGTGTGTGTGTGTGTGTGTGTGTGTGTGTGTGTGTGTGTGTGTGTGTGTGTGTGCGCGCGTTTGTTTATGTGTGGCTGTCGGTCTGTCGGTCTGCTTGTCTGTATAGGTTATCTGTGTCTGTCGATCTGTCTTTCTATGTGCATCTGTCAGTTTGTTTTATTGTTTATTTGTGTCTGTTGATGTCTCTGTCTATTTACGTACGTTTGTTCATATGTGTGTTTATGAGTTTGTCTGTGTCCTCCTCTTTCTCTTTTCCTCCCTCCTACTATCTCTCTGTCTCTCTCTCCCTTCTCTCTCTCTCTCTCTCTCTCTCTCTCTCTCTCTCTCTCTCTCTCTCTCTCTCTCTCTATCTATCTATCTATCTATCTATCTATCTATCTATCTCTCCCTCTCCATCTCTATCTCTATCTCCATCTCCATCTCCATCTCCATCTCCATCTCCATCTCCATCTCCATCTCCATCTCCATCTCCATCTCCATCTCCATCTCCATCTCCATCTCCATCTCCATCTCCATCTCCATCTCCATCTCCATCTCCATCTCCATCTCCATCTCCATCTCCCTCTCCCTCTCCAACTCCCTCTCCCTCTCCCTCTCCCTCTCTTTCTCTCTCTCTTCCTCCCCTCCCTTCCCCCCTTCTCCCTCTCTCGCCTTTCTAAATTCCTCCTCTCGCACCATCCAACCAGACGCCATTTCTTTTCATATCTTCTCCCTTTTCCTCAGCAAAAATATGCCTGATATATCATTCCCCGAATATAACTCCTCTCCGACATATCTCCGCGTCTCCTTTGGAATGCCCTACCCGTCTCCGCATGTCCACGTGTCCTTTTCGAAGTAATCCCACACGCACTTGGAACGCACTTGTAATACTATTAATAGTGCGTAAAGTAAAAAGGTAAATATACCCAGCAAAAGAGGAGGGTCGAGAACACAGACAAGAGGAGACAATAAATAGGTAATTCTTCCTCGTAATTTTTTACCTTCTCTTTGCTCTCTATTTCTGTCTGTGTGGTGGTGTTGAGAATATACATATATGTATAAGTGTGTGTGTATATGTATATGTGTGTGTGTGTGTGTGTGTGTGTGTATATATATATATACATATATATATATATATATATATATATATATATATATATGTGTGTGTGTGTGTGTGTGTGTGTGTGTGTGTGTGTGTGTGTGTATAAACATATATATATATATATATATATATATATATATATATATATATATATATATATATATATATAACACACATGTGTATGTATATAAATATATATATATATATATATATATATATATATATATATATATATATGTATGTGTGTGTGTGTGTTTGTGTGTGTGTGTGTGTGTGACATATACATATATGTCTATATATATGTATATATATACATATATATATATTTATACATATATATACATATATATATATATTTGTATATATATGTGTATATATATGTATATATGTATATATGTATATATATATGTATAAATGTGTATATATATGCATATATGTATATGTGTGTGTGTGTGTATGTGTGTATGTATATATATATATATATATATATATATATATATATATAAAACACACATGTGTATGTATATAAATATATATATATGTGTGTGTGTGTGTGTGTGTGTTTGTGTGTGTGTTTGTGTGTGTGTGTGTGTGTGTGTATGTGTATAATATTTATATATATTTATTTATTTATTCATATATATGTGCGAAAAATAAAAGAAAAACAGACAGTGAAAAAATGAAAAAATGGTCCAAATATAAAAAAAAAAGTAAATAGAAAAAAAAAATAGAATAATAAAAAAAAAAAAAACAGCCTCCTGCCGAGAGCATACCTGCATGGCCCGCTCAGGACGTGTTGGCAGAGCGCTTCTGACAACACCTGGTGGCCCCGCCTCGTGTTGGAAGCCGAGGGTCATGTCGGCATCTAGCTGGAAGGGAAGAGGAAGAGAGAGAAAGAGAGAGAGAGAGAGAGAGAGAGAGAGAGAGAGAGAGAGAGAGAGAGAGAGAGAGAGAGAGAGAATGTCGAGAGAACCACTATTAAGCTGTGATGGATTGCATGTGTACGATGACGAGTGACCAAGAGTGATCGTTCTCCTTCCTTTTTGCCCGACATAGCCACCTGTGTTTGGGAGTCATGGAGGAATAGGGAAGGGAAGGATAGAGATGAAGATAGGTAGAGAGAAGGAGAGAAGAAGGGGTGGGTGGGGGAGGAGGGGGAGGAGGTGGGACAGAAGGAAGGAGAGGGAGGAAAGAAAAGGGTTGGATGAGATAGGGATAGGAAGAGGGAGTAAGGAGGAAGGAGGGGATGGGGCAGAAGGAAGAAGAAGGAGAAAGGGAGAGAGGGATGAGGGATAGGAGGAAGAAGGAGAAAGGGGAGGGTGAGGGACAGATGAGATAGGGAAATGCAGGAGGAGGGAAAGAGATAAGGTGGAAGGAACAGAAGGAAAGAGAGATAAATTGGGGAAAGGGTAAGGAATAGAGGAGATAGGGAGAGGTAGAAGAAGGGAGACGGATAAGGGGTGGATAGGGCATAGAGGGAGGGTGGTGCAGAAGGAAGGAGAGGGAGAAAGGAGAAAGAAGAGCGAAGGGTGGATGAGAGAGGGATAGGCAGAGGGAGAGAGATTGGCAAGAAGGGAAGGAGGATGGGGAAGGAAGGAGAGGATGTGAAGGGTAGATAGGAAGAGGGATAGGGATAAAGAGGTTGCGAAGAAGATGGAGGGAGGGGGAGGGAAAGAGATAAGCATAATGAGGGGAGATAGCGAAGGGGGTAGATGAGATATTCCTAAGTAAAGGAAGGGAGAGGGATAAGGAAGGATGGAAGGATAGGCATGGAGGGGAAGGCGGAGAGAAGGAGAGAGGGAGGCAGGGAGGGGAAGGGAGAGAGAGGGAGGGAGGCAGGAAGAGATAGAGAGGGGGGATAAATGAGGGAGGGCGAGACAGAGAAGGAGGGAAAAAGAAAGAGGAAATTATGGAGATCTCGTATCATAATATTAGAATAATGGTAACCATAATCATTAATGTCGTGACCTGATTAGTGAAGAGTAATATAGTCAAAATGGCTTTTATCTGTTCATCTGTTTACGTATCATTTCATTGTTGATATAACTAATTTTCAGTAATTATGTAACTTGTTTCTAGCTATTAAGTATCTTTATAACACATACGTCTAAAAACACATTGCTCAGTAGTACAACGTTAGCTTTGCAACTGCAAGGTCCTGAGTTTGTGCCCTGCTACACTGGCCATGAGAATTAGCATCTTTTGGAATCCAATTCGGGGCGGAAAGGAACTGGGTACCACATTCCTCTAAGCGTATACTTAGATATGGGAGCAATTTTGAACTTTAATACCAACACAGATATACAGAGAACCACACACAACCTCATAGACGAAACTCATACACAGGCGCATGCATACACAAACACTTCTGTCTCTTGCATATAATCGTGTAATAAAAAGGTTACTTTACTTTATTCCCCACAAATTAAACATTAGTGATAAAGCTCTCTCGGTTTAGACGCTTAGGGGTATCTCCCCCTCCCCCCTCCTTCCTTCTGTCCTATCTCTTGCTACTCGCTCCCCCCTCCCCCCTCCTCCCCTCCACCCTCTCTCCTACCTCAGGCAACACCCTGTGAAAGAGAGAGAGAGAGAGAGAGAGAGAGAGAGAGAGAGAGAGAGAGAGAGAGAGAGAGAGAGAGAGAGAGAGAGAGAGGAGAGAGAGAGAGAAAGAGAGAGAGAGAGAGAGAGGGGGGGAGGGAGGGAGAGGAGAATTATGATTAATAATGAATAATTTAGTTATATTCCATTTGTTACAATGGTTACTCTTGGTGCGATAGACAGTCTGGTCCATTTTGCTTTAAAAATTACCCCCTGTGTGCAAGGATTGGCCGAGGTTACCATCCACTGGCTTCGCGGGAATTGAACGCGGGTCAGCAAGATTGCCAGACGAGATCGCTACCATTGCACCACACAGAGAAAGAGGAGACAAGGAGGAAAACAAAGAGACCAATCCAAAAAGCAAGAGAAAGCGACAGACAGACAGAGGAAAGGGAGAAAGAAAAAATGAAACAGAAATCAAATATAAATAAAAACAGGATATTGTTACCCAACAAAATATCATTATAAACACTATTCACTAATCAGGTTCCTAAAAGCTTTTTCACTTCTTCTTCGGCCCTTCTTCCCTTTATTATTATTCTTCCTCTTCATCATCTTCTTTCCCCCCTCCCCCTCTCCTTCTTCCCCATCTTCTTCCTTTTCTTCTTGCCCCTCTTTTCCCCCATGTTCTTCTTCTTCTTTGCTTGTTCTTGTTGTTGTTGTTCTTCTCCGTCTTTTTCTTCGTCTTCTTCCTCCTCCTCTTCCTCCTCCTCCGCTTCTTTTTTTCTTCACTTCAACGCCTCCTCTTTCTCCTTCTCCGCCACCTCCACCTCCCTCTTCTTCCTTCCTCACATCCTCCCTTTCCTCCCCCCCCCCCCCCCCATCATCTCCTCCACGAGACACGCATCTCGGGCGGAACCAGATCTTCTCGAAGGATCCAGAATCTCGGCGGCCCAATCTTCGTCTCTCCCGCACCGGCATTAAGGCGCATCTTGTAAAGGATGCTGGAGTTCTGAAGGAGCTCTCTCGCTGCCTCGACCTTATTGCGAGAGGATATTAAGGAACTCTTTACACGAGGGAGGGGAGGGGGAGAGGGGGAAGGGATTGGAGGGAAAGCGGGGGGTGGGAGGGAAGGGATGGGGTGGGAGGGAAGGAAGAGGATAGGGAGGGAAGGTAGGTAGGAGGCAGAGGGAAGGGACGGGAGGGAAGGTAGGAGGCGTAGGGAAGGGGCAGGGGTTAGGGGAAAGGA
>NC_061836.1:16487096-16489596 GCF_019202785.1 Penaeus chinensis
ATGGAATATATATATATACATATATATAAGTATATATATATATATGTATATATATATATATATATATATATATATATATATATATATGCATATATACATATACATACACATAGATATAAACATATACATACATGTGTATATATATACATGTGTGTATGTATATATACATAAATATATATATAAATATAAATATATATATATATATATATATATATATATATATATATATATATATTTATATATATATTTATATCCATATATATAATATATACATAGATATAAATATATACATATATATGTATATATATGTATAAACATATATATACATATATATATGTATATATATATATATATATATATATATATATATATAAACATTTACATCTTCATATATATATCTGTGTCTGTGTGAGTTCGCTATCGATGTTCTCATTTGCATTTTACATCGCCGACGAATAGCGACATAAATCTACGGTGTCGACACGCCGCATTTAAACAACGTCTGCGGAGTGTCACCCGTGGCTTGTAATAACGAATGGCTGTTCCTCAACGCTGAATTCATCGCAGCCATTGTCTCCGCGTGAGTGTTGTCGCCTCCTGCCCATTCGCCCATTAATCCTCAGACGACGGTTTTACGCTGATCATGCCCCATGCCCCATGCCCTTGTCTGGGACCATACATGGGTTACCGGTTATGGAAGAAGGTCAATGAAATCGCGCACATTTCTGGGAGGTCATGTTGTTTCCTGTTGGAATTTTTTTATTATGTCTGATGGCCTTGCTCTACTATCAATTAGGTGTAAGTCCTTTTTTTCCTTATCTTCTTATATTATTCATTTATTTGTTTAATTATTTTACTGGCGTGTATGTGTGGCATACTGTATATACAACTTGGACTTACGGAAGTATTAAATGTGTGTAAATACGACACATGGTCTTACATATACTGCGTATTCAAAGAACTATTGCACTGTACATTAACGAAATAATCAATGGCACTGGTGATGAAATAAAAACGATATCAAGAGGAATAAAACAAAAAAAAATAAAAAAATTCATCTCACTAAAATTTTCGACATTAGTTCCGGGTTGGATAATAGAGAGTGAAGCCTTTGTAACATTGCCTCGTCCCCGGCTCCTCCTCCACGTCTTTCTCCTTTTCTCTCTCTCTTCCTACCTCTTCTACTTCCCCACCTTCTTTCTGTCTCTTTCTATTTTCCTTCTTTTCTCTAATTGTTTGTCTCTCTGTTTCTTTAGTTCTATTAGTCTGTCTGTAACTATTTATCTATATCTAACACGCTGGCTGTTAAGTCTCTCTCTCTCTCTCTCTCTCTCTCTCTCTCTCTCTCTCTCTCTCTCTCTCTCTCTCTCTCTCTCTCTCTCTCTCTCTCTCTCTCTCTCTTTCTCTCTATCTATCCATCTATCTATCTATTTATCTATCTATCTATCTTTCTATCTATCTATCTATCTATCTATCTATCTATCTATCTATCTATCTATCTATATATCTATCTATCTATATATATATATCTATCTATCTATCTATCTATCTCTAGATCTAACTATCTATCTATCTCTAGAACTAACTATCTATCTATCTATCTTTCTCTCTCTCTCTACCATCTATCTCTTTATCTTACCTTACCTATCTACCCATCTATCTGCCAATATATTTATCTCCCTCTTTCTCTACCCCATCCTCTCTCTTTCTCCTTCTCTCCCTCCCTCTCTCAATCCTTCCCCCCTTCCTCCCTCCTCCCTTCCCTCCCTCCCTCCCTCCCCCTCTCTCCCTCCCTCCCTCCTTCCTTCCCTCCTTCCCTCCTTTCCTCCCTCTCCCCCTCCCTCCTTCCTTCCCTCCCACCCTCCCACCCTTTTTCCTATCCTCCCTCCCTCCCTCCCTCTTTCCTTCTCACCCTCCCTCCTTACTTCCCTCCTACCCTCCCTCCTTTCTACCCTCCCTCCCTCCTTCCCTCCATCCCTCCTTCCCTCGTTCCCTCCTTCCCACACTCTCTCGCTCTGTCTCCTTCTCTTTGCCGAGTGTCAGCCTCAAACGGGCCAAACACGCATATTCAAATAAGGTTAGACAAGCTCGGTGTCCAAACATTGACTTCGCGGACACTGGGACGAGAGGACACCCACTGCATTCCGCGGCCGATGGGCCTGGGGTCTCCTTCTCCTCCTCGTCACCCACGAACTCCATCCTTCTGTTTCTCTCTCTGTTTCTCTGTCTCTTTCTCTCTGTGTTTCTCTTTCTCTTTCTCTCTCTGTTTCTCTGTCTCTTTCTCTCTCTGTTTCTCTCTCTGTTTCTCTGTCTCTTTCTCTCTGTGTTTCTCTCTGTGTTTCTCTTTCTGTTTCTCTCTCTGTTTCTCTGGGTTTCTCTCTCTCTCTCTCTCTCTCTCTCTCTCTCTCTCTCTCTCTCTCTCTCTCTCTCTCTCTCTCTCTCTCTCTCTCTCTCTCTCTCTCTTTCTCTCTTCGTCTTCCTCCTCTTCTTCTAATTCTTT
>NC_061836.1:16494596-16497096 GCF_019202785.1 Penaeus chinensis
ACTTGTCTTATATCTTCACAATGGCTTAATCATTGCCTGAGACCTTTTTATTCTTATCTTTTATTTCGCTTTCTCGTTCGTCTTTCATTTATTTTCGTGTTTATATTCCACCGTTTTGTCTGTCCTTTATGAAGAAACACATAAATATTACCACACAAATAGAGTATACATATTCACATATATATATATACATATACATACACATATACATACACAACTACACGCATACAGACACAGGCACACAAAGACACACACACGTACACACAAACACAAACACACGTCACCATTACGCACACAGCGTCCTGACAAGCGAGCAAACACGAGCGTCTCAAGCTTTGAAGTTCTGCAGCAGAGATGATCACCACGTTGGCAACACTCGCGGGGGGGAGGGGGGGAAGAGGAAAGGGGGGGGAGGAAGGGGGGGTAAGTCTCAGCACCGATTAAACTTGTCTTTGGGTAATGATACTTTGGTTGGGGGGGAGGGAGGGAGGGAGGGGGGGGAGAAGAAGTGAAGGAAGATGTTGGGGAGAGAAGGAGAAGGGACGGGAGAGAGGATGAGGAAGGGAGGAAGAGGGGGAGAAGATGAGAGGGGAATTGAGGAGGAAGAGTGGAAGGAAGTTTAGGATAGAAGAAAAAGGGAAAGGGGGACGAAAGAGGAAGAGAGAAAGTGAGGGAGAGAAGGCGAGGGAAAGGAGGAGTGATGGGGAAGAAAAGGAGAAAGGGAGAAGAAAGGGGGGGGGTTAAGGAAGAGGGGAGGGAGTGATGGGGGAGAAAGGGAGAGAATAGGAAAACAGGGAGTTAAGGAAGTGGAGAGGGGAGATAAGTGAGAAAAAGGAGACAAGAGAGAAAGAGAGAAGAGGGGAGGAGGGAAAGGGGTGAGAGAAGTAGAGTGAGAAGAGGAAATGAAGATTTTGTCTCAATTCCTGGAGATAAGACATTCAAATTACCCCCCCCCCAAAAAAAAAAAAAAAAAAAAAAAAAACAGACAGCAGCAAAAATCTTTATTAAATAAGATCTAAAAAAAAAAAAAAAAAAAAAAAAAAAACATAATGAAGGCATCGCAGTACATAATCGCCCGGGAAACGAGGATGCGATGCCATTTTATTTTGAGAAAGCAAGCGCTAAATGCCAAGAGATGTTGCGTTTTTGCTCGCGGAGATGACTCGCTGCAATGCATTATCTGCCGCTTTATCTTTTAATGGTATTTATGGTCAAGATAATACCAATAATACTCATAGTAATAATAACTATCAAAAATGTTCGTTTTGTTATTATCATTATTCCATTCCTTATTACAGGCTAGGCAACATTCAACAATGTCAGAAAATCATGACAGTGTTTGTACTGGAAGTCAATGGAACGTTTGCATTTGATTTAAATACCAAACATTTAGACACGAATGATATGGAAAATAGTCAGTGTCAAATATTTTCCTTTAATCAGATACTGTGTTACTTATCGAATCACTGTTTATTTCAAAGCAATTTATGGTATCGGAGGCAAAACGAAGGTATGAATAAAGAAAATAGTTCTTATACAGATGCGGAAACACATGCAGACACCTTCAAGAATGCTTTAAAAGACCCTACACATAAACATTAAAGATGTTCCTCGCAGACACATATGATTAAGATTAGATCTCTGAGGATAGAATGATTATCTTCTTGATCTCGATATGCAAATATAACAGGCATTAAGATTTTTTTTCTCTCTCTCTTTTTTTTTTTTTTTTTGGCCTCCCTACTGTCAGAAAATATTAAATGGCTTTCATTCGTTAACGAAGCTAATGTTTTTTTTCCTTTACTTCTCTTGATTAATTAGTCCCTGGAATTGTTGCAAGTTCCCCAGTGCAAATCGAACGCAAAAACGGAACTCGAAAAGATGTAACGTTAAGAAAACCGGAAAAAACGCTTGCCCTGTGTTGCCAAATTGCAAAAATACGATGATAATGAGGCCGGCGAAAGGCCAACAGCGCCGTATAAACCGCGGTTGTTCGACCCGCCAGCAGCCATGGCCTCCCGAACGCCACCTGGTATATGCTTTTACTTTCACTAACGCATATTTGCCTCCGCAATTCAGTAGTAAATTTCATATTCCGCACGAAGTTTCGAATGTTAAGGTTCCCGCGGCGGAATTAATGGTCGACCACGGCGTATAAAAGTTGTGTGAATAGGCTGGGCTCTATTATTCGAGACTGCAAGCGTGTTTTATATAACAAAAGGCCTCTTTTAATTTATAACTCGCCGGATCTATGCGAACGCTCCAACGAACCGGTCACGATTCATTAGAGATTTTGAAAAAAAATAGAAAGAAAAAAAAATATAGAAAATGAATCAACATAGCTCGTCGATGATTCTAATTTTGGATTTACGAAACCGCAAAATGTGCTTTCAACTCGGCGTTCGTGGTGCGGTAGACGGAGGCAGACGCCGTGCTATGCGAACGGGTTGAAATAAACGTGTCTTCTAGGAAAGGTTAATAACGCCGATTTTTTCGCTTT
>NC_061836.1:16539043-16541543 GCF_019202785.1 Penaeus chinensis
TGATAACGGCAATAATATTGATGATAATAATGACAGCAAAGATTATAATGATAATAATGTTAACAATGATTATCGCGAGAATAATGATAATAACAAAAATAATTATTATAATGATAATAATGATGATGATGACGGTAATAGTGATAATAACTAATAACGATAATCATAATAGAAATAACAACAATAACTATAATAATAATTATCATTACTATTATTATCATCATTATCATCATCATCATCATTATTATTATAATTATTATTATTGTTATTATTTTATTATTATTATCATTATTATTATTATTATTACTATTATTATTATTATTATTATTATTATTATTATTATTATTATTATTATATTAATTATTATTATTATTGATATTATTGTTAAAATCATTATAATTCTAACTATAAGAATAATATAGATAATGATGCCAAGAGTAGAAATTTTAAAGAATAATATTAAAGCTAATAATATTACTAATAATAACAATAATAACAATAATATCATTAATAATAAAAACGATAATATTAATAGTAATAATAATAATGATAATAATAATAATAATGATAATAATAAAGATAATCATTATAACAATAATATTGATAATGACAATAATAATTATGATAATAATAATAACAATATTAATAATAATAATAGTAATAATAATAATGATAATAATGATAATAATGATAACAACAACAACATCAATAATTATAAGAATGATGATAATAACATTGATAATAATAATTATAATAATAATAGTAATACTAATGATCGTAATAACATTGATAATAATAATAGTAATGATAATAACAATAATGATAAAAACAATGATAGTAATAGTAATGATAATAATAATAATGATGATAATAATAATAATAATAATAATAATAATAATAATAGCAATAGTAATGAGCATCACCAGAAGGAAACACCAGCGCATCTCTTCATCTCCTGCTTCCAGCATCCCGAAGATTTTCCTCTCAGAGTTATTCTCTGTTTTCTTTGTATTTGTATATTTGTATATGTATGTGTGTGTGTATGTTTGTATTTTTGTATATATTCATCTGTCTATATGTTTCCATTTCCTCTTTCTCTCTCTTTATCTCTCTCTCTCTCTCTCTCTCTCTCTCTCTCTCTCTCTCTCTCTCTCTCTCTCTCTCTCTCTCTCTCTATTTCTCTCTCTCTCTCTCTCTCTCTCTCTCTCTCTCTCTCTCTCTCTCTCTCTCTCTCTCTCTCTCTCTCTCTCTCTCTCTCTCTCTCTCTCTCTCTCTCTCTCTCTCTCTCTTCTCTCTCTCTCTCTCTCTCTCTATATATATATATACATATATATATATATATATATATATATATATATATATATATATATATCGATCTATCTCTCTCTCTCTCTCTCTCTCTATATATATATATATATATCTATCTATCTATCTCTCTCTCTCTCTCTCTCTCTCTCTCTCTCTCTCTCTCTCTCTCTCTCTTTCTCTCTCTTGATCTATCTATCTATCTATCTATCTATCTATCCATCTCTCTCTCTCTCTCTCTCTCTCTCTCTCTCTCTCTCTCTCTCTCTCTCTCTCTCTCTCTCTCTCTCTCGATCTATCTATCTATCTCTATCTCTCTCTCTCTCTTTCTCTCTCGATCTATCTATCTATCTATCTATCTATCTATCTATCTATCTATCTATCCATCTCTCTCTCTCTCTCTCTCTCTCTCTCTCTCTCTCTCTCTCTCTCTCTCTCTCTCTCTCTCTCCCGAACACCTGGCCACCTTCCCGCCATGCACAAGGCCTTCATATCCCCATCGTCATGCAAGAAACGGTCATGAGCGTGTGGCTAACGTGACCTTTCCCACATATGACATTTCTATATAGTTCCGAGTGACCTTTTTCGAGCCTTTATCACTTACGACCTTCTCGGGTAATCGGGATCTGTCATGCAGGCTTGGTTAGGCTATGTGAAGTTAGTATGTAGTATGGATGACGGTTATTAAGTTGACGGCTCGTCTCTCTTTTATTTGTATTTTTTTTTTTTAGTCTTTATTCGTTATTTCTCTTCACTTTTTTTCTTTTTTATTTTCTGTCTTATGTCTCTGTGGATTCCTCTTCTTCGCCTTTCCCTTCTTCTTAAATCAACTTTCTGAATAAGTGTGCATGACTGGTTTGAATCATTCATAAAAAAGGTCTCCTCCGATTTTTTTTTTCTCCTGAATGAAATTCTCCTATTAATAAGGAACATAATAATCATAATAACAGCTGTTACCGCCACTATCATTATGTTACTGAATTTATGATATTAATTGCTATGACTGGCAACATTTATGATATTCGATGTGATAGCAACGGTAACGATAATGATTTAACTAATGCTACTACTAATGATAATAATGATATCTATGATAAAGTTGATTTTAATAACAATGCGAATAATCATAAAAAACTGACCATGAAAACCACTAAACTTTTTATTTAAGAGGAGGGATGCTTGCTTCTAAAATGCC
>NC_061836.1:16554043-16556543 GCF_019202785.1 Penaeus chinensis
AACAAACATGGAAAGTGTTTAGATCCAGAAAATGTCATAGACGAATAGTTACTTCCTTAGATTAGTGATTGCTGAGTTGTGAACTATCTTTCTACAAATTAAACAAATTGAAATTTTGTTGGTTAGAACCCATTCAAAGGCATGTGGAATGACGGAGAGAAAGCGAGAGGCAGTTCAACTTCTTGATCCATCCATGAAGATTTGAAATACAGAGTAGACCATTTTGCAGAATTAAAGAGGGTGTCCTGTTAGCTGAGATCCTCTTGATTTTTTTGAAAAGCGTTTCAGCTCTCCCTATTTTTTTTTGTTTAGTGTTATGGCCATAATTCATTATTCTTCCGGTTAATTTTGACAGGCTGTTCCGTGATGTCGCTGCTTTTCGGATTTTTGTTTTCGGGAGCTGTTTTTTGTCGAAATGATTGACAAGCGGAATCTACGATGAGGGCAGTGCTGTCTACATGCATCATATTACTGACTTTCAAACCCCAACTTTTATTCTAGGTAACTGGCTCATTTCTCCGGGAATGGTTTCGTTCCAGCAACAGAACATATCAAGGAGAAATACTAAGCCTTACCGCACACCACGTTTTATCATACTGGAACAGGGTTAATTCTAGACTTTCACTGTTGCAGATACTTCTAAATACGTCTTGATCTTTCCAATCAAGGTCTGTCTTTAAGAAGAGGCTGAAAAGTTGGCCATGTTTCACTTTGCCGGAAGCCTCTGGAAGCATACTTTATCTCTAAGGAATTTATATTGGCCGCTATGCTATCTCCGTCTTTATTCCGTTGTGGCTTTCGTCATTAAAATTCCAAGCAATATTTATGTCTCCTAGTTTATGATATTTATAACCCTTAATTTCGTAACTCCAAAATTCCTATGTTCCAGACAGGTCCTTGAACTTTGCTAGCCTTCATTTTATCCATAATTATTCTAAAATCTGATTCTGATCTTATTTGTTGGTTTTCTTTTAGTCCACGAAGTTCTGGTACGTGTTATCTTTATCAACCTCCTACGCAAATGTATAGATTTTTCTGGTTACGTGTTATTCAGTTTTATTTACATAAGCTATTTGTCCATCGTACTTTAGCACTGGTACGATTCTCTCCAGTTTTTGTATTCAGACATTTGTAATTTACGGGGTCTTGGCGTTTTGTTGAATTGCTTTCCTCATTAATTTTTACTGTTACCATTACAATTTGCTGATATTTGTCATCTTTTCTTAATTTTCATTGTTCGGTCTCCTATTTAACTGATTATCTTGCAGATTCTTATTTCCAGTAAATTTACCAGTTCATTTCGCTTGATTTCGGTTTTCAAGTAAAATACAAATAAATAAAAGCATAAATATGTAAGTGCATAAATTAAAATGTGTACAGATACGTGAATATATATAGACAGATAGATAGATAGCTTCCTTAAAAGGTTTTTTTTTTTTTCGAATGTCCTTTTCCGATTCAACATCAGAACATATATTTTTTTAAATGAATCAAACCAAAATAAATGTAAAACATAGAATAGTTACCGCTCTAGAAAAAAGTGATTTTTTGTAATAAAATTATATCGCGTTTTCTTTAGTACTGTATGTGGCTAACTACATTATTTTCATGGTTGCCTGTGATTAGGAAGACACACACAAGGCCCCCTTAGAGAAGAAGAGGTGTTATGTCTATTACAATGGTAAAAAAGGAAAACAAAACAAAAGATATTTAAAAAATCGCCGGATCAGGTCTGATAGCGATGGTGAACAAGGTAACATACTCGAAAGTATATAAGAGAGAAAATTAAAGAGGAGAAAGTGATAAAAAAGATGGTAATAAAGGCTCTGGAAAGTAACACTGGTGAACACATTTCGTGGAGAAATTATCCAATTTTACCTCTGTTACAGCACTGGCTAAAGCAGACATGTCAATCTCCGTTTCACTTAATTACAATTATGCTATATCACCCGTGGAGTGAAATGTATTTTAAATGAAATTCGGAAATATGTGTTTTTCGGGGGACGGACAGTGAAAGTGCTTTTATCATTTGAGCAAAAATGCTTATAACGTATATTTTGGATTGTCAAACAGATAAAATATTGTAATTGTTATAAATATATAAAAAACATTAACACCGACAAATATATGGTACAGACACACACACACACACACACACACACACACACACACACACACACACACACACACACACACACACACACACACACACATGTGTGTCTGTATGATACAGACACACACATATGTGTCTGTATCATACATATGTGTGTGTCTGTATCAACTATTTGTCGGTGTTTTAAGTGTGTGTGTGTGTGTGTGTGTGTGTGTGTGTGTGTGTGTGTGTGTGTGTGTGTGTGTATGTAATGTATAGATTTATACGTATGTACACACACACACACACACACACACACACACACACACACACACACACACACGCACACACACACACACACACACACACACACACACACACACACACACACACACACACACACACACA
>NC_061836.1:16561543-16566543 GCF_019202785.1 Penaeus chinensis
TTCGTTAAGGAAAATCCTATTGAGTAATTTATTTTATTTCGTTGCTTTATCACACAAATACATTTTGGATAAATTCACTGGAAAGCATATACATGTATGTATGTGAGCATATATTCATAGATATAAATGTGTATATGTATACACACAGACACGAACATACACACAATAAGTGGTTCCATAATTATTGTGACTCACGCACGCACTCACTCACTCACTCACTCACTCACTCACTCACTCACTCACTCACTCACTCACTCACTCACTCACTCACTCACTCACTCACTCACTCACTCACTCACTCAACTCACTCACTCACTCACTCACTCTTACTCTCTGTGGGTGCGTGTGTGTGGGTGCGTGTGCGTGTGTGTGGGTGCGTGTGCGTGTGCGTGTGTGTGGGTGCGTGTGCGTGTGGGTGGGTGCGTGTGCTGTGGTGCGTGTGTGTGTGTGTGGGTGCGTGTGCGTGTGTGTGGGTGCGTGGGTGCGTGTGTGTGGGTGTGTGTGCGTGTGTGTGGTGTGGGTGTGGTGCGTGTGTGTGGGTGGTGCGTGTGCGTGTGTGTGGGTGCGTGTGCGTGTGGGTGGTGCGTGTGCGTGTGTGTGGGTGCGTGTGCGTGTGTGTGGGTGCGTGTGTGTGTGGGTGCGTGTGCGGTGTGTGGGTGCGTGTGCGTGTGTGTGGGTGCGTGTGCGTGTGTGTGGGTGCGTGTGCGTGTGTGTGGGGTGGGGTGGTGCGTGTGTGGGGTGGGTGCGTGTGCGTGTGTGTGGGTGGTGTGTGCGTGTGGGTGGGTGCGTGTGCGTGTGTGTGGGTGCGTGTGCGTGTGTGTGGGTGCGTGTGTGTGTGGGTGCGTGTGCGTGTGTGTGGGTGCGTGTGCGTGTGTGTGGGTGCGTGTGCGTGTGTGTGGGTGCGTGTGCGTGTGTGTGGGTGCGTGTGTGTGTGCGTGTGTGGTGTGCGTGTGCGTGTGCGTGTGCGCGTGCGTGTGCGTGTCCGTGTGCGTTTGCGTGTGCGCGTGCGTGTGCGTGTGCGTGTGCGTGTGCGTGTCTGTGTAAGTGAGTAAGTGAGTAAGTGAGTAAGTGAGTAAGTAAGTAAGTAAGTAAGTAAGTAAGTAAGTAAGTAAGTAAGTACGTAAGTAAGTGTGAGTGTGTGTTTGTGTGTGTTTGTGAGTGAGTGAGTGAGTGAGTGAGTGAGTGAGTGAGTGAGTGAGTGAGTGAGTGAGTGAGTGAGTGAGTGAGTGAGTGAGTGAGTGAGTGAGTGAGTGAGTGAGTGAGTGAGTGAGTGTGTGAGTGAGTGAGTGAGTGAGTGAGTGAGTGTGTGTGTGTGTGTGTGTGTGTGTGTGTGTGAGTGAGTGAGTGAGTGAGTGAGTGAGTGAGTGAGTGAGTGAGTGAGTGAGTGAGTGAGTGAGTGTGTGCGTGTGTGCGTGTGTGCGTGCGTCCGTGCGTGCGTCCGTGCGTGCGTCCGTGCGTGCGTCCGTGCGTGCGTCCGTGCGTGCGTGCGTGCGTGCGTGTGCGTGTGTGCGTGTGTGCGTGAGTGAGTGAGTGAGTGAGTGAGTGAGTGAGTGAGTGAGTGAGTGAGTGAGAGTGAGAGTGAGAGTGAGAGTGAGAGTGAGAGTGAGAGTAAGAGTGAGAGTGAGAGTGAGAGTGAGAGTTAGAGTGAAAGTGAGAGTGAGAGTGATAGTAGTTGAGTAGTTGAGTAGTTGAGTAGGTGAGAGTGAGAGAGAGAGAGTGAGAGTGTGTATGAGTGGGAGTGGGAGTGAGTGGGAGTGGGAAAGAGTGAGAGTGAGAGTGTGAGTATGAGTGAGTGTGAGTGTGAGTGAGAGAGAGTGTGAGTGTGAGTGTGAGTGTGAGTGTGAGTGTGAGTGTGAGTGTGAGTGTGAGTGTG
The DNA here is from genome assembly GCF_019202785.1 of Penaeus chinensis. NCBI lineage: Eukaryota > Metazoa > Arthropoda > Malacostraca > Decapoda > Penaeidae > Penaeus > Penaeus chinensis. The sequence goes on from NC_061836.1 coordinate 16,563,417, forward strand.
AGTGTGAGTGAGAGAGAGTGAGAGTGAGAGTGAGAGTGAGAGTGAGAGTGAGAGTGAGAGTGAGAGTGAGAATGAGAGTGTGAGTGTGAGTGTGAGTGTGAGTGTGAGTGTGAGTGTGAGTGTGAGTGTGAGTGCGTGTGCGTTTGTGCATAGACTAGCATGTACAAGTATGAGAACACTTCTGTATTTATCTTACCTCAAATTACATTACATAACATTCACTGGATATCACAGACATGTATTCACTTTATCCCCAAAGAAATCAAATTCATCCCGTCTACTAGTGGCAAAAGGGTTGTACAGAGGAATTGCTTCTGAATGTAAATCTATACACTAATAATGCAGGCTAAAAACATCGATAAATATCTTCTGTATTAATTTCTTTAGGCCTGGCAAGTTCTTTTCAAAATTGTTTATGGAACAGAATTAAACTTGCAAGTACATAGTTTACTTCATGCATCAAATACTTTACCTCAACAGTCACTGCCAACCTTAACCCAATGGTCGCAAATGGCTTCCTATGATTGCCATGCCCACTGTATTTCAGCGTGTTAATTATGCTTACACATAGAAGGCTCAACAACTACTTAATCATTATCAGTCCTACCAATCTCACCTGTGTACCTTTTCCTTGATTTCCAGATTGTAATTAGTATGTTAATAGTGTTATAATCATCATAATGTCAATAATGATAATAGCATCAATATCAATAGCATTAGAAAGAAATTTCCAAAAAATACAGGAACGGGGAACTCAGGTGCAATCTCTAGGGCCAACTAATTGTGTCTTTGGTGGTTTAACACTTGTGTAATCATCATTGTGAAACAAAATTTACAAAAAATAATACAGTGGACAGTACATAAAACTGCAACCTGTGGATTAATTTCCATAACAACTGCTACTGTAAATATTTCACAGGTAAATTTTTATAAGTATTTTCTTCTCAATCCTCTCTTTATTCAGCCTTTCAATTGTAGGACATTGCAGAAAATTGCACTATTCCAAACAATGGTAATAATCATATTGTGCAACTAAATGTCAGCAGTACTTTTGGTTGTTGCTTTCAAGTTGTTGCTACTGGGGCCAAAGGATTTTTTTTTAAATACAGTAAAATGGTATTAAAATATAAAAATTTACTCAATAAAATAATAGCCATTTCATAAAATGTAACCTAAATACAAATAGCCATATTCTAGGATGTACACACTAACATCAAACCCTGACCCTACTTGATCTATGACAAGTGTCACCTAGAGACTGCAGTGATTGTACAGAACAGAATTACTATATTCAGAAGACTAACAATTATAACATATCCTCCTAATGATAACCTTATCCTGCCTTCATGACTGCATCCTTGGGTGCTCACACTGCAGTGGGTTCACATAAAAGTAATATCCTTGACTTATCTGACAAGATGCATTGTTATGGCATTTAAACTGCAGACTTTTTTAAAAAGCAGTGTTGTTGATAGTTGGTAAATGATCCTAACATTACTGTCCTCAGAAAGTGGAATTATGTGAAGTTTCATAGTATTTATGGTTTCTTGTGATCAACTAACCAAGTGAAAGTAACCAAATGTCAAAAGAGATCTGAGCTTCTTTAAAGTAGGCAGTTCTGGTCAAATTGAGGAGGAGGCTACCCCACACCGCTTGTATAAAGGACTCATGTTGAGTGTGGGTCCTAGTGTGTACAACCTAGAATATGGCTGATAATCCTCTATATCACAGATTAATCTCAATTCCTTATATTAACAAGCAATTGTAATGTTGGCTAATTGTAAAAGCAACGAACAACATTACAATTTAGATGATATTAAGAAACTGGAAATAATAATGCATAAAGTGTATAACTCCTCTAAAACATAAAATATCTATGAATGAAAAGAATATGATGATATTATTGATGAAAATAGTAATGAATAAACAGTCATAACAGAATCATCTACACACTATTCAGTCAAATAAAACTACAGTACATCCTTTAAAAGTTCCTCACAGTTTATGTTTGGTTTGATCTCAGAAATGGCCACACAATATAGATGGATTCTATCTCCATCTTGCCCATCCTTTTGCATCTGGTGTTTGAACATTCTACATACCATGTTTACTGGCCTTAGCAACTGATTAGAAGAACATATTGTCCCCATGGCTTTTGTGAGGCCAGATTCTGAAGGATGTAACATACCACCAGCATCAGTGTCCTTGAATTTAGATGTATAGCTCAGGTTGTGGGAGCCTGACACTATCTCTTGGGACAGTAGAGAATACTGATGAGGTTTTAATTGCAAGAGAACTTTTACATGTTCAACAGAACTCATGAACATCATGGCAGTTCCTGTGCCATCATCAATAACCACCTGAGCACTAGCCACCACCTTCCCTGAGCCTTGGGCATGACAGCCAACATACGTGCACGATGAACCAACCATCTCAGCATTGCAGAAATTGCAGACACAGCAGAAGGAGACTTTGCATATGCGCCCTATGGTTGCAAAGGTCTGAAATGATAAACCTGGTTGTCCTAAAATATCCTTCAAGTAGCGGCGTTTTGGGTTGTGAATGGAAGGCAGAAATGAGGACAGGTCTGGTGCAGCCTTAGATATCGGTGTCAGACATGTGAACACAGTGCTTTGGAGATAAATCTTCTTGTTTTGCTTGGAAACATTCCTGAGAACACAAGATGCAATGATAGTTACCCCTGGTATTATACCAAGTGAATACTGTGGGATATGATAATTAGAGGTACTCCCAAGATAAAGCCATATTTCCTCATCAGGATTTTCACAGTCACATAACAAGACCCTTATTATCTTGTTTCCAGGAACACCTACATGATATCTATTGGACGAAGCTGCACTGCTTAACTTATGCTCAGAAGGGAATTTTGGAGTCATGTGCTGTCTATCCTTGATAACTGCCTTGACAGATAGTGGTCCACATTCTCCAAATGTAGAGTCTAGAACCTGGTAGACACTAGATTCATTCAAATGCTTTGTTCCTGGAACAGCTCCTTCAATATAAGATTCCTCTGGGAGATAAATACATTCACATGTTCCAAAATATGGTTTAAGAGGCTGCAACCATGCATTTGAGTACTGTTTCCTCATCTTCATGTCACAGACAG
>NC_061836.1:16576543-16579043 GCF_019202785.1 Penaeus chinensis
GAGGATATGAGGAAGGTAGAGGCCTCTCGGTGGGACGAGGATAGGAATTAACGAGTGACAAGAGGCAGACATTTCAGACTTCAATGGATTTCGGGATTTTTTTTTTAATAAATAGTTTTTTGGCGGGGAGATTTTTTGGAAGGGGGATTTTTTTGGGGGGATTTTTCTTTCTTTTTGAGAGATCTTGAAGGATTCGAGGAGAGAGTCCCCCACGAAGAGTCCATGAATCGAATGCATGAACGACGCCTTTGTGTTGCGTGAGGAGAAGGCTTTTCGTGAGGTTCGAGGCCACGAATGAGAGGAAACAAATGCTGGGGTTTCAATAAAGATGGATAAATGAGTATTAGATAGTCTTCAGGATAAATGAGTATTAAAAAGTCTTCAGATAAGATGTCCTGCCCTGCTAATGCGTTCCTAAAAGGAGCTGTAAAGAATGAATGGGTCAGAGACAGCCAGTCCTGTACCCTCTCCTGGCACAGATTCTGTTAATCTGTTTTAAAAGGAGCAAAGGGAAAAACTGATATTGAAGTTGCAAAGCCAGTCAAACCAAAATTAACACTGTATGTATTAGTTATGTGGGCTTTCATCTATTTGAGACCCTTACTCTTCCCTAATTCTACTTTTGGGCAATTGGTCTGTCCTGTTGCAGGATCTGATGCAATTTGGCCCAGTACAACCAGTCGCCTTTACACGCTGTCAGGTCTGAAAAGAGCAAATGATCTCCATTCCCATCTGACGGCAGTATCTGGTAGAATCGCCGGAGCCTGGTAGAATCGCCGGAGCCCCAGTGGTGCTCATCTATAAGTGCTTTAGCAAGATCCCTCGAGATCAGTGTTATGGCCAATGCACAGAGGCCAGCTATAGATGCCCTAAATTTGCTGGACCTATAGTTATCCATATAGCCACAGTATGTAAGGAGTGGTTAGTGAGAAAGGACTGACAAAATACGGAATCTGTATTGTTCAGCTGCGACTTATCAATTCAGGCTGCAATTTACTCGTTTGAGCGTTGCCATTTGCTGCAGGGTTGTGTGTTAAGACAGATTGATGATTGATTGTGGCTTCATAACTTACGTGGAGGGTTCTCTTGTAAAAGTGCAAATATGGTAAACTTTTACACGACCCCCAGGCACCCACCGTTGGCTTCTGCACCACTTGTGTGTGGGTGTCGTGCATGTTCTAGCAAGATAGATTTGTAGACATCCTTAGTGAGTTATTCGTAAATGAGAAACCAGTTGAACCCTTTTCTTAATAGTATTTATAATATTTATGATCATTATTTGCTAACTCATCAATCAAGAAGGATTTAAGAATAGTAATTGGTTTGAAGTTTATGGATATTTTGAATATATGATAGCATATTAAACAGGCACTCATTTTGGGCTAAGTAGAATATGTATTAAGGTCTTATTCATAAATGTTATTTTGATATAGTTAGTTCTACTTTACACTTACACCCAGGCTTTGAGCATTAATCAAATGAAAATTTGAAAATTGAACTTGCCTAGGAGACAACTTTTAAACAGAAAATGGGTTGCCATTCGCTTATATAGCTTGGCCAATCAAACCCTGTATTAGACATTACTGTATTGTTCAATGAGTTTATTTTAGTATTTATTCTTGCAAAAACAAAACAAAAAAAGTAGAGGGGGAAAAAGAGAGAAATAAAGAAATAGTAACAAAAAGCTGCACTCATGAAAGTAACTAATACTGCCACTTTTTTCAGGGCAAAAATGGAGGTGACAGAGGTTACAGGCGGGGACTTGGGGTCGGGCACAGTCGTTGTCAGTCCTGGAGAGTTATCGTATGATCTCGGACAGCAGTCGGGCTCATTCCTGTCAAATGCACATATAGTGTCTCAGGGTAAGTTATGGCTGGTTGTTTTAATTTGATTTATTAGTATTATTATTTTTTAGAATTTTGATATATTTATTTACTTATTTTTATATATATCTATCTATTTATGTAATAGTTATTATAGTTATTCTTGTTTAAAAAATGTATTTATTTATTTATTTATTTATTTGTGTGGTAGATGTAGTTGTTTTTATGCTAGTCATTGTTATTTATTTATATCCTACCATTTTTTATTCTGATACTTTATTCCTTATTTTTAATATATTTTCAATTGCATTTTCAGAATCTTGTACTTACCCTATCCTTGCATATAGCTACAAAGTTAAACCCTCACGAAATCAGTATACTGCCATTTTCGACCTCTGCAGGTTCACTGACAGACGGAAGTGGAATGCTTACTTTCCCAATCCAGGTGGTCCAGCTACACGACCCGGGAGGCGATGGGGGGGTCTCGCGGAACGGAGGAAATTCTGGGGTATCGGCTGGAACTCAGGGCTTCAGTGCACACTTCATTATGAAAAATAATCCTGACGGAACACGGACCTTACTCTTGGGGCCCAGTGAGGTTAGTGAAGTGTTTTATGGTAACTGTATCTTTATTATTATTGTTTATTGTAAATGTTTATTAATATTAATGTTGTAAT
>NC_061836.1:16581543-16611543 GCF_019202785.1 Penaeus chinensis
GTGTAAATACAATTAATAAAGTAAACTTACAGTGGGCATGGCATGTATGTACATACCATGCCCGTTGGATTTTGGTTAATACACTGTTAATATCAGTACTTTTATTATTATTATCGTTTAACCCATTCGCGACGGGTGTGTCACGTACGTCCATGCCATGCCCACTGTGAGTTTACTTGTTTAATTGTTTTACACATAGATGGCTATACTGGTACTAAATCACCAATGAGCCATTTACGAGTACTGCCTGTCTCGCCCGTTCACCCTTTTCTTTAATTTATGATTTTTGTTTTCGTTATCTTAATTTGCTGTTACTAATGTTTTATAACATTATGGTAATTATAATGTTTATAATAAAAATAACACCATCGATATTCATAGCACTTGTAAAAAATACATTTTCCCACCAATTCAAGGAAAGGTGAAATCAGGTAAAGCTAAGCACTAGCAGAGCCATCCATGTGTAAAGACATTTCATAAAAAACATAAAAAATGAGCACAGTATTTGACCCATTATTTATTAATTTTCCCCGGTGGCAATGGGTTAAGTGAAACAGAAAAGACAAGAAAAGGAGAGACAGAAATAGTTAAGCTTTCAAGACTTATTTAACATATTATCTGCAAAACTGACAATAAGTAGGAAAATCATTGCAATATCAGCTATCTTCTCGAGGAGACACTACTTTGTTCCTATAGTTCATGAAACTAATGTAGTCTGTTAATAAGGTAATTGTTCTTTATAAAGAATTTCCAATATTTTTCCTGTTTTACTAATTCTGGGAATATATTAGTTAAAAGTTGCATAATGCCACAGGCTGGACAGAGTGTTGTGTTTACTAAAATCTGGGCTATAAGGTGGGGATACATTGCCAGAAAAAACATTTGTGTATATGAAGGTAAGTCTGAGATATGGCACCTTAGCTAGTCAGTCAGTGACTTAGGTCACCGCAGGACAGTTAAGGCTTCTAGCACTCGTTAATTTTAAGGGTCTTTTGAGTATTCGGCCCTTGAATTCCATTCATGTGTAAGTTACACATGCTTTATTCTAGTACTGCTCAGCAAATGTTCATGGAATAGAAAGCAAGAAGTGTCATTAAAGAAAATATCTATTGCACTGAAGTCATGAAATCAAAAAATTAATATTATTTTTATTGTTATTATTATTATTCTTTTTTTTCTTTTTTTTTATTATTATTATTTTATTCTTTTATGATATGCATGTCTTTCAGCAAAGTAAATAACTGAATCCTATATTACATTTAATATAACTATAAATCAAACCAGTCATGTGCTGATGGTCAAAGAGATTTTCTTAATCTCCTCTTAATACCTCAGTGTTAACTTGATTTTACAAAGGAGAGAAAAATTGCATGTTTGGCAGCACTCCATCGTTATTGACAATATACAATTCCTATAGAAAGAAAATTTGTTTGACCTTTTCAGATATCCATGGGAGAGGATGGGAGTGAGAGCCGTCTAGTGCCGCTACATGATCTTCCTGAGGCGAGTGTTGGCTCCAATTTCAGTGATTTGCAAGAGCGGTGAGTGTGGGTAGGGTTCAGGTTGTGACATTTGCAAAGAAATATGTTAAGTAAAGATGAGAAATTCCCCAAAGAAAGAGGAATGGTCCAAAATTATAAGGGCACATTGTTGTTCTGATTAATGGTGATAAGTATAGCCAAGATGATTAATCTTATTTTATATATTTAGTTTTGCTTTCATGTACTGTGGTTAAGTATTTATTGTTAATTCCTTGGGTTTACTAATGTGTGGCAATTGATCTAGCTCTGCATAGCCACTGTACTTTTACTGAACTTGTGATCAACATAGCTCCAGAATTACTTATCTAAATCTAAATAAGGTACTATCCTTATGGAATAGTATGGTGTTGGAGTTGTGTCATGTCTTGACTGAGAAGCATCATCATCTTTAACCCAATGTCGCCGGGAAAAAACTGTGCTCATTTTAGAATTTTCTGTGAAATGTCTGCACATAGATGGCTCTGCTAATGCTTAGCCACAAAGAAATCGGTTAGTAGTCCTTGTAACCTTACTAATTTTACCTTGCCTTAAAGTTGTGGGGAAAAAAACTTTTTTATTAATGCTGTCAACACTGAACATGTTATTTTTATTATAAACATTATAAAAACTATAATGTTATTGACGTTAGTAGTAGCAATATAAGATAACATAAATATTTTCAAAATTCAAGGAAAAGGGTAAACAGGTGAGACAAATACTACTCGTAATTGGCTCATTGGTGACTTAGTACAAGTGGAGCCATCTATGTGTAAAAATAATTAATAAAGCAAACTCAAACTGGGCATTGTATGTACGTACATGCCATACCCATTGGGTTGGGGCTAATTTATTCTTGTTCTTACTTTTTTTTTTTTTTTTTTTGCTAAATTCCAAATTATTTGTTTTTGTTTGGTCAATAATAATGATAATATAATAATACCACAAAAAAAAGTTTTGCTTGAATACTTGCTAATTCAAAAAGGAAGATCTTGCTTTTTAGAAAGAAAACTTAATGGTAGAATGAGAAATTATTGACAAACTGGAACAGTGTTTACTCAAGGACCTTGACCTTAATTTAATTTTGTAACATTTAGAGATTATATTTGTTTTACTGTTTAGATGTCTAAGTGGCTATCATCTATAATTTTATCTCTCTATTCAGCAACCTTTGTATATTTGCACAGGGGTGGATTCCTTCAGCTGGATGAAGGTATGGTCGCAGTTAATCAGGTTGGAGGAGACATAGGGCAGTCTGGGGTCATATTTCCAAATGCTGGCGAGTGCCTTACACAAAAGGATGGAACAATTCCTCAGTTTGCCTCCCTTAGTATTGTCGATGGTCAGGTGGGTGCATATCTGATATCCTTTTTAGTTATGTAGTTGGTTATGTTGTAATTTATTTAGTAGTTTATATGAGGAATGATATTATCTTAATCTCTATGCATTGCACTATTTTCCTGACAGACTGAATAGCCAAATACTATTATGATATACATACATTGTGTGCTAAAATGAAAGCTGCCACGTGGTCACTAATCACATTCATAGTGTCGGATAATGACTGTTTCTTTATATCCTTGTCAGTGAAAGTATAACTTTTTCCATGTGTTTAAGAGCTTATCAAAGTATTTTGGTAGGCTTTTTGGCTGTTAATTCAAAAGTCAGTTGCGTTTTTTCACAATGGCTACTAAGATACGGAAGCAAAAAGCTTGTCAATTCCACAATGTTTCATTGATATCTGTCAATGTATGTTCAAAAAAAAGAGTAAATATAAAACATTTATTATCAGTCTGCTGATACCCCAATAAAGGGAAAATATCATCAAGAACTTGGAATCCTATCAAACATTGTCAACAGATATCTAAAATGACAGCAATAAAATAAGGAAAAGAACTTTTAGCAGAGTATCCTAGTGTCATCAACTGCTCTTTTCAAAGTTATGTGAACTATTGTATCCTGATATCATGCTCAAGCAACAAATCTCTATGATCAACTTTATTGCTGAAAGTCTTTAGTGGCAGCACATTCTGGAATAATGAAGTAGTGTTCAGGACAAGCTGTATCCGTCTGTGTACCAGCAGGTTGACAGCAACCAACCATCTTTAAAGAATGAAAATTGTGTGAGATAGAAAATAGAAAGATTCACCAGTAGTTTTGGGTTTAGTTGTTGCAGACAGGATAAATGTTTTATGGAGGAAAGAAAATTAGAATAGCTAATTACATGAAAAAATAAAGTTGTTTGCCCTATTATTGTGTAATAGGAAAGGTGGGCAACTATCATTCAAATTGGTGCTTTCTCTCACACAAGTTATATGGAATTATTTCATAGAGGATTGGCCAGGCTCTTTGTTGGAAGCCAATTTTGATCATGTGTAAAGAAGCATATCCAAAAGATATGCTGTATGTCTGGTATTCTAAACTGAATGTGGCAATCAAAGGAGGATGAATTAAATGTAGCACTCAGATTCTCAAGAATATTTTTTTTTATAACTAGGAAATGTTTTAGAAGTAAAGAAAAATTAAGAAAAGAAATGAATTGAAAATCTAAATTGTTGGCAAATGAGTGTTACATTTATATATTTTTTTATGTAGTCATAGTATTGTTTACATTTGTATATTCATAGTAGCTATTACTTTGGAAGATACTGCACTTTTTGTTTTAAACTGGTAATGATGAAACTCTCTTGATACAGATGGTGCTGACCGCGACCGAGGCTGGGGTAGATGACACAGTCACACTGGAAGGAGGAAGTCTTATTAACTCCGCTTTAGATGAACCAGATGCAATTGTACCACATCAAATACAAATGCCCGGCAAGAAACAGGTAGAGAAAGAATAATAGAAAAATCAAGCAATGTATGAAGTAGTATCTATGACCTCATAAATAAGAGGTTTAGAGCTTAATGGTAGAGTGCTGACTTTGCCATTGCAGGGTCCTGGGTTTGCACCAAGTCAGCCCCTTTCATTTGACTCAGTTTTTATTGAGTACTGTCATACTGGCAACAGCTTGCTAAAGTCAAAGTTGGGATGGAAAGGAACTGGCCACTCTGCAACATCACCTTGTGGCTTAATTCACATCCCACTGTGAACCTGTCCCCTATATCCAATTGGATATGGGATCATATGAGTGATGTACTCTAAAATTTGTTATGATTTTGTTTATACTTTCATTGTACTTGCATGAAGTTGTAAGTTATTTATCAGTAGAATTTCTTTATTATAAAAGTGTACATGTATCCTTTCAGTAAGCTTGTTCACCTAACCCTTTCAGGTTTTGGCCTCTCATGAAAACTATTTCTGCCAAGTGCTCCATACCTTCAGAGTCTTACACTCATTTAGCAATGAAAGGGTTAACTTATTTTTCATTGTTACCATCATCAGATTCTGAATGGTTGAAAATTGCACATTGTTACTTTATAACATCCAAATCTGATGGTGACAAGCTGCTAAAACCACCACATAGCCAGAGCAGTAGTCTATGCTCGCTACATTAAATAGTTGTTTGTTAGGTCATGCACTGTTAGTTTGAGGATTTCAATGTTAACCCTCATTGGCAATCTCTTGGTTTTTATTTACAAAGGTGTAAAAAAAGAAGCTTTGGTCAACTTTCGATGGCTGTTGTGCCAAACTCCCATACCACCTTGACTTGCATATCCTGAACCATAAACTATCAGCCTCTCATTGGCACCTGTAATCTAGGCCAGAACTATTGTTAACACTGTTGGTGTCTGTATAGAATGGGTTGATATTTCTGTGTGTGCCTGTACCTGCACCTGTGTGCTGCTGTGCGTGTGTGCTTCCATGCATGTGCGTGAGAGAGTGAGTATCTGTACATAGTCCATATCATTTTGTTCAAATATCCTTTAAAAAATTTAATTTTTTTGCAGATGCAGGCTGAGATGGAACCACCCATTGGGAAGGGGCCTTATACTTGTGAGTGTTGCCACCTAACCATTGAGAAATGGGCCCAGTATAAGAAACACGTAAAGAAACATTTAGAAGATAAACCATACCAGTGTTGTGACTGTGAGGCTTCGTTTAATGTACAAGTAAGTGCCCTGTTTTGCTCTTAATGTTGAATATAATGTACAGTACATTTGATTGTGGACCTCAGTATATGTGTTTCATGTAAATAGGGGGACGATTTACATGTATTTGTTTCCCTTTTATAACAGGTTGATGTATTTATATAATTTATATAAAAACTTTAGGGGGACGATTTACTGATGCTCCCCTCCCCCCTTTCAGAAAAATTTGCATCTCCATGAGGCATTACACTCCACGGGTAAACTAGTATGTCCAGAGTGTGACAAAACCTTTAGACGTTTAGCTTCATTCAAAGCCCATCTGGCTGTTCATGAAGAAGATGAGACTGTTACATGCGAGATCTGCCAAGAGGAGTTCGTATCTGTGGTAAGTTGCTCAAGTTCAAGTAATTCAATATAGTGGTTATTATATAGTATTGGGTGGGTAAAAATGATACATTTGCTAATTTGTACATCTTGATATTTTTTTTACATTATAGAGTCAGCTGGAACCACACTACCAGCGGCACAGGGATGGTATGGATGCCCTAGGGATACATAAGAAGTCAAGCCTGGACTGCAAAGAGTGCGGAGCAGAATTTACAAACCAAGGATTACTTAAGCATCATATGAAAGTCCATAAGAAGGTTAATGATTTTCCAGTTTTGTTGCTTTTATGTCAGAAGTATTTTTTGTCACATTTGTTGCTACTCTGATAATGTAAGATATGTATAAATTAGTTTGGGAGCATTTAGTGACACTTATTTCTTTACAGGTCAAGAAAATAACTCAGACAAAACCAAGAAGAAGACTAGCAGATCGCTGCAAATTTGAGAACAAATGCCAAGAGTGTGGTAAGAACTTCATAAAGCCTTCACAGCTAATAAGACACATGAGGATTCATACTGGAGAGAGGCCATTCAAGGTGGGTTGGCTGTACACAATTGCATTTGAAGCTTTGTTTTCTGTTAGAAGTTGAGTTTATTTCATTTAATTTCTGCTATTATAATTCTTATGACACTTATTGAAGAGCAATTCATAGAAACACATTTTGGGGAGACATAGGTTCATATTCAGAGACACTTAGGACACCTGAAATGGAAAGCTGGACCAGCCTCTCAGACCAGCCAAGTACTGAAGTCATTACCATAGTGCATCATTTGTCATATGCACTGGAGTTGTTGCATGCTACTGAAGTAAAAGAATGTAAATGGAAAAATTGAATAAGACAAGTTATTTACCTTGATTTACTTTTTAGTGTACTCACCCTGGATGCGATCGAGCCTTTAACCAGAGATATACGATGCTCATCCATATGGACATACACACTGGCAAGAAGGCCTATAAATGTGAATTCTGCAACAGAGATTTTGTACAAAAGAGTAAGTCTCATAGATGTTTTCCTTTTTGTAATTAGTACTTGGATTTTATGGTTGTTGGCCTTTATATATGTTTTTTAAATTAGAATGATAATTATTGTCACACTATTATTATTGTTATTTTTACTATCATCTATCTGTTTATTAATTTTCCAGGTAATTTGCGTTGCCACATAAAACGCGTCCACCCTGTGAACTTAGCTGGTGTACAAATGTTTGAGTGTGATGAATGTTCATGTGTGTTTAAGAGCTCTGGAAGCCTCAGTGCCCACAAGTCAAGGGCACACTCCACAGAAGCTGTCATTGTAAGAATATGTTGAAATTAGTTCAGCTTTTTGTGCCTAAAAAACTTTGACTTTCTTATCTGGATAACTTTTTTATACAGAAAAGTGTCTTACGTTACATTATATAATAAACTTGAACTTTAGATGTTTTTGAAAAGTAAGTTCATTTTATTCCTGTATATCATTTGATATCTTTGTCCTTTATTTATTCTTTATTTCTTTTCTCTATAGGGTTTAAATGTATCATCAGATATCAGAGATGTCATCAAGGAAATCCTAGACTTGGAGAAATCGGGCCAGCGAGAACAGGTAGACCAAACTCAGTATTAAAAGGGCATAAGTTCATTTTTGGATTGTAAAATCTGGGCAGTGTGTAATTTTATGAAAATGGGGTCACACACATATACCAGATGTACTTTTTCCCTATTGTATTTGAATTGGGCTTGGAAATTGTTGGAAAACTATGTTTTATCCATACATTCTGAAGGCTGGAGCTCATCTCCTGTGACAGAGGCAAAAAAATGCATAATTACAGAGGTAGTGCAACATAGAGCTGCCTCAGTTGGTATTGCATGTGTAGGTGTCATTTGGTATATTAGGATTTATAGTGATCTTGAAAATGATATTTAAAAATACAATGTTTAGAGAAATTTGAAATTGATAATTCTGTGTAGCAAAATGACTGCCTTGTTGAATTTCTTTTAAAATTTAACCCTTTCCTGCTTTGGCAGGAGGGGTGGGGTTGTGTGCAAATGAGGGTGCATAGCAAATCTTAATAATATCAGTCTGCCTCCCCTTGACCATAACTCTTCCTAAGGTTTCACACTAGTTTTTCACTACTTATTTGTATTGTTTTGTATTTATGTATATAGAAAAATAATATACAGTTTTATTATCAAACAAAATTAGGCCAAAAAAATCTTGTCATCTTTAAGAAATTACATACACAGCATGCATCCCACCCATGCCTACAAGCAGCCAATACCCAGTGTGTTAATGCTGTTGAAATTTAGATTTGTTGGGAGGTTTCTCCAAGTAATGGTAGGAATGCTAGGTGCTAGATGTGATATTTCAGTAAGATAATATTGGTAAAATAGAAAAGGTATGGTATTAAAAATAACAACAAATATTTCAAAGATATGATGTAGACTTTGTTTCATTATTAGATTTTTATTGAAGAAACATTTAAAGAATATGATATGTAGACTCATAGTACAATGATTACATCATTATTTTTCTACCTTTAAATTGCAGTTTGTATATTTGCCACAAGACTTGACAGCAGTTTTAATCTCTAATATAATTTTCTTGTTACAGGGCATCAGATCAGAGCACGGGGGGCTTGCAGAAAGTGGGAACGATGGGGATATATTACAACAAGCTTTAAAAAATAGTGGACTGTCACAAACAAAGGATCAGACCAATTCAAGTAATTCATATATTGGTTTGTATAGTCTTAACCCATTGGTGCTGGGTAAATGCCAAACCCACTGTAGTTGAGTCTTTTTTCATACGTAGAGGGCTTCTTGAATGTGTAGCCACCAAAGAATCATTTAAGTCTACCTGACCTGACCTCTACTTTGTCTCTTTCCTTGAAATTTTGTTTCACTGTTCTTATCATTATTATCATTAATGTTATTATTTTGGTATTAATAATACTAATAGTAATAAAAGTAAAACATTTCTTTCCAAAGTAGGTGAGATCAGGTATTTGACTGGCTCCTTGGTAACTAAACACTTAGGGAGCTATCTATGTGTAATCAAAATAAACTAAAATGGCAGTGGACTGGGCATGTATAGGTGCCACCCAGGTGTCACTGGGTTAATGTTGATACTAATGTTGTCATTATTAATTATATGTTATCAAGAAATTTTATTATTATTGTAATTGTATAATTATATTTTTTTGTGTATTTTCTTCTTCTTTTTTTAGTAGTAGTAGTAGTAGTAGTAGTAGTAGTAGTAGTAGTAGTAGTAGTATAATTGTTGATGTTATTGTTCTTGTTATTACCATTATCATTATTGTAATTATGTTCATTATTACCATTGTTATTATTATTATTATTAGTAGTAGTTGTAGTGATAAGGATATCAACATCATTATAAGATGTATATATCATATACTAGTATGTAAAGATGCTTGTCATCTTCCTTTCAGTGGGCAAGGTTAAAATGGAGGCTGATGACAGAATACAGGATGATGACAGCTGGATCACGGGGGTCCAGAATGCTGCTGCTAAGATAAAGGAGTGTAAGAAGCTGCGTGTGATTACTCTCATCGACAGAAGCAATGAGTGTGGCATGAAGTGAGTTGTTCTGACTTTTGCATACTGATGATATTGATAGTACCTTTGTTAGAAATATTGATAGTAGTAATGAAGTCTTTAAAATAGTTTTTAATGACTCTATTTTTATTAATTATATACAGTTATTGCTTAATGTAACAGATTAAAAGAAGTAGACCTTTGTCCAATATTGCAGATTTTTATGAGGATCCAGGTATATTTTCAATTGAATATGAGAAAGCAATAAAAAAGATGGAAAGTTGTTATCCTTTATATGTGGCATGGCACATTTTTTGTGTGTGGTGAAAAGGTCTTAACCATCTACGTAGTTTGCCTGCAGCTCTGATTTGAAGATCTTGTATGCAAAGGCTGATGTTTTCTTACATGTACTGAAATAAGGTCTAATAATAGGAGTAAAAGATGGTAGCATAATACATTATGATTGTACATTGATAATAGATTAAATATAGATGTAGAGTTGACTTGAAGCACATGAAACCAAGATGGAATTATAAACAAGACGGGAATAGAGCTTGCCAGCCCTTTTATTTATATTGGTAGACAAATTGAGCACTAGTTGCTCTTTGGCAGGATCTGGTTGTGAGACCAATTCTTCTTGATGACTATAACGAATATAAAAAGAAAAAGAAAGAGCCTTGTATATTCTTGATAAGGCACATCCTTTTGTTTTAAGTGTAACTCAGTTGTGTGCTATGATAGTTCTCAACTGGAGATGAAATCTTTATGAGCCCCTCAGTGGTGGTTTCAGAAATCTATTGGTGTCACTGGATGCAGTGACTACTGACAACTGTCCTGCCGTTTGGCCCAGGAGTCTGCTACATATAGTGGAACTTTCCGCTCAACATACTCTAGCATGCCATGATGCCTATTACTGTACCCGGCACAATGAGTCAGTTTGTTATGATGGCTATAGTCGTGGCTGAGCAGATACGGGTTAATTAAAAAATATATCTCATCACTGTTCTCCTTTAACCAGATTTAAGCTCTTGTTGATTAATGTGGTTTTCTTCTACACCAAACCAAGATAAAGAGTTACTGGTACTATGTGTTTTTACCACTATCTGCAATTTTGATTGCATCAAATATGATTTTTCAGTAAAAGAAACTTTCTCCTCAGTGAAATAAAGAGGGCTCAGCTGAAATGGCATGGATACTTGCCACCTGACATACAAGCTTTGTACATCACAGCAAGAATAGATGCCATAGGTCATAAAGGGATTAATTATGAAAGACCACACATCTTTCATGAAGTTTCATACCTGAACTTCTTTTGAAGCACTCTCAATATTTTTAAATGTTTCTAATTTTTTTTTTTTAATTAATTTCCAGGAGATATACAGTGTTTGTGAAGATGGTTGGGGATGTCAAATGGCATGTTTGCAATTACAAGGACTGCAGCAAGGAGTTCAAAAAACCTTCAGACCTTGTGCGACACATGAGGATTCACACAAATGATAAGCCATTTAAGGTGATTATAGCAGACTTATTGTGTATTAGGGGTTTCAGTTAGATTACCATTTTTATTTTCTGTTAAGTATTGATAAGATGCTCTGACTTTAAATATGAAACATTGACAAAGACTCAGTAGTTAGAGACAGTAATGATATGCTCCTATACAGTGTAACAAGTGCTACCGAGCCTTTGCTGTGAAATCAACTCTTGTGGCCCACATGAAGACTCATTCCGCTGTGAAGGAACACGTTTGCGACAAGTGCAACAAGAAATTTGCCACAGCCACCTCCCTCAAAGTCCATTCTTGGTAAGAATACATAGCCTTTTAAGGATTTGATCATTTAGATTACCTTTGTTTATATACTGTAGGTGAATAATTGTGATTACTTTTAATTTTTTCTTTCTTCCTTTCTTATCTTTTCTTTTGATAATTTAATTAGTTAATACCATTTCATCTGGAGGAGTAAAGAGATAGTTGAATATTTGAAAATTAACTATTTACCCAAAGAAAATGTTGTGAATATGAGAGTAATGACAAATATTGTATTTATGTATTTATAAGTGAGTTCTCTCACTTGTGTCAGATATTTTTTTTAACCCAGTTTTCATTTATGTGTTTATTCAAAGTGTATGTACATGATACAAATATTATTTGAAATATTAACTTGTAGGTTCTATAGAGAGGGGTGGGATAGTGTATGGGGTTGAGTATAGACAGTACTTTGGATTGATACAATACTTGCTTTGGAGGAAAGTATTAAGCAGTATTTTTTTAGTAAATTCCAATCTTACATAAATATCTCGTCAGATGATAATATAGACCAGTATTTTCTTTTTATTTATTTATTTTTTTCTTCTTCCCTTTAGGCTACACACAGGACAGAAGCCCTATCCGTGCCAACAGTGCCACAAGGTGTTCCGAACTGTGTCCCACCGCAAAACACACATGTTGTCCCACATGCACTCACCTCATCGGCAGGCCCAGCGGAGACGGTCAATCCCCCTACCGGATATCCCCCTCCAGGAACCAATACTCATCACAACTGCAGGTCTGTTATCTTGGATTATATGACAAACCTGTCTTTTTCTTGAACCTCCACTTTATTGTCTTTTTCTGCGAAAGGTATTCTTATTTTTGTTATTGTAGGTATTTTTGTACTTTTTTATCACAGTTGGTATGATCAGTATTATCCTTAATAATATCTGACTTCTAAATATATAAGAAATAGGTCTTCAAAAGGTTTTGGAATACACACCCTGTAAGTCTCTTAGAATGCAAAACGTAATGAGGGTGACATAAAGTCAGCCATATTGAAACTCCTCCATTTTGCCACAACAGGTCCTGTAAAGCAGATATCACGACACAGTCAGGTTTACTTTCCCGAGACAGGGGAGGCTCCCCGCGACCGGCCCCACAAGTGCCACTATTGCACGGCAGCCTTCAAGAAGTCATCGCATTTGAAGCAGCATGAGAGGACGCACACTGGGGAGAGACCCTTCCAGTGTGAGAGTTGCAACAAGTAAGATTTTGATTAGAGGTTGTTTTATATTTCCAGGTTTTGTCTCAAGATTTTGAAAGGGGGAGGACCCTTTACATTGTTATTTTACAATGTAGATAAGTAGAATAAAATCATAGTAAGAATACTGGAAACTAGTCTAGTTGTTAGTCTAGTCTAGTCTGGTTGTTACTAAGTTGAATTTTTATTATGATTATTATTTTTTTTTATTAATGATGTTTCATTATTTTTATTATTGCCTATAGTTGTTATACTTTGTAGACAAGGATTTTGTCATTGTTGAGTGACTCTCTTGAAGTGCAATCTCAAAACCTCAAGTGTCATCATTTCTAGTGCCAACTATGCATTGACACTCCTTTTCATTATTTTTTATTGCTATTACATTTTCACTTTTATTTCATTGTTTACTTTTCCCTCTTTTGACTGATAATTAAAGTAATAGTATGGATATAGAGACTTTCAATGAAAATTAGTGTAATTAATAATTTGTTTTATTACAGGCAGTTTAACTCTCTGAGTGTTTTGAAATCACACTTCAAAACACACACAGGCCAGAGAACACACAAGTGCACAATATGCAATGGTCTCTTTGCCACCAGTGGAAGTCTGAAAAGGCACAGAACTACACATTCAACGGTTTGTAGAAGTTTTCATTTGTCTGATTATTTATTTTTATTTATCTGTATTTATCTAGCTCACTGACATCTTTCTTTAGATGTAACGATGGAAGTGGTTTAGATCAGTTCCTTGCTTATTAGAATAAAGCATTATGAAGTAGAAATGTTTTTATAATTCTCAACCAGGACTTAAAACAGATCGTAAACAGTGTATAATGAGAAAGAAGTTGGTTGGTGAAAGAAAGCAATTTGAATTAAATAAAGGTAAAAGGAATAGCTACCAATTTTTTTCACATAGGCAAAGTATATAGATATTGGTATGATCATGTTGGCAATAAAGGAGAATGTCTTAAATCCCTCTTTCCCTGTAGGACCGTCCATATATGTGCCCCTACTGCCAGAAAACGTTCAAAACAAATACAAACTGCAAAAAACACATGAAGACTCACAAGCAAGAGCTGGCTATGGAGGCAATGAGGGCAGCTGGGTCAAACCTACAGGGCAACAACCAGGCGTTGCTGGCAGCCACTCTCTACAGTCAGCAAGCAGGCACTCCCTCCCTCTCTGACTCAGACGTCATTGTTCCTGACCTCGCAGGTATGACCAGCGTTTTCCAGGAGGGTGACTTTTCACTCTCTGGTGATCTTCAGCAGCAGGCACAGCATCAGCATCAGCACACACAGGAAGATCTCTCATCGTCTCAGGTGAGGTGGAAAATTATGAAATCAGTAACTGCCTTTTTTTTTTTCCCCTTCATCTCTTGTGGGATATGTGTTATTTTTTTAGTGAGCTTCTAATGTATGTATGTTGTCCATAGTACAAAGACTAGTGATGTCAAGTGCAGGTGTTTTAAGTCCTTTGATAAATATTTTCTACATAGGTAACTTAAACCAAGAAAACATTTTATGTTTTCAGGTTCTTCCAACTTCATTCACCCAAAGTGTTGGTGAAAGTGGTCTTACTCTGGCTGACCTCCAGACTGGAGTGGATCATGGTCTTGGGTCTGGAGAGGCAGTCATCCTAACCTCTCAGCCTGCAACAATTACAACACACCTTGGTGGTTCCTCAGTTCTTATACCTCAGTCATCTGCATCATCCATCCTGCTTCCAAATTCCTCTGCAAATCAGGTGAGCGGTGCAACACCCCTCCTTCAGGGGGCAGGTGGCACATCAATTCTCCAAGGCAGCAATGGCACTTCCATCTTACTGCCACACTCAGCCTCTGGGCAGGATTCGGGGTCGTCATTACCAAGTGAACTCTCTCAGGAGAATGGCACAACTATCCTGACTATACCCAATTCCTCTGGTGGGAGTGTGTTGACCGTCCACCAACCATCTGTGATACAAGGACCTGCAAGGGAGGATTCAGCCAATGTTACCTCAGTGATTCAGGCCCAGCCGAGCATCCTGAGTGAGTCGGAAAATACTCGTTATGCTACCTCGCTCACCTCACGGCAGGCCATCCTGGACCACACCCAGGACTTCAACAACTTGGGTGATCCTGGGGGCCTTGACATGGTCACAATTCCAACATCAGTGATGAGTGAAAACACCCAATACAGCTCACAGGTCATACAGACAAACCTGCAATTGGAAGGTGGTCGAGGGGCTGTTATTACAAGTGCAAGCAACGAAGTCAATTCAGGTGAGGGATGATGATCCAAATAGCTTGTTTTTCTCTCTTTTCCTACTAAAGTAAGGACATTTTTACTGGTATATTATTAAAACCTATGGATATGTCATAAAAAGTTGCTGAAGATGATACATGAGTGATATTTTTTCTCCATTTTAGAAAATCTTGGCACTGGAGAATCTAGTCTTACGGGAGAAACAATGAATGTAGCAGCTGATGGACTGGCCAGCACCCTGGTCGAGAGTGACGACGAGGGGAGAGTTGTAGCCTCGCATCCTACCTCAATCACTGAAAATGATGCCTCGTCAACAACTTTGTTAGAGGCCAACTTCGATCACCAGGGATTTTCGGATGGATTTACTTTGCATGTTCCGGTATGTTACTTCTGTATCTGTACAAATATTCTAGTTAATCTTCCTATCTCACTTTCTTTCTCTCCTTCTTCTTAGCTCCAGCATTTTGTATATGTAAGCACGTACATATTTTGTATTTTTAAAGACGAAGTTGCACTAAATTAAGATACAATTTTGTTTTTAAGATGTACTAATGTATGTTTTTCTTATATTTAACAGGCTGGGCTAGATCTAAGTGGTTTAGGAAGTGGTGGAGATATCGCATCAGCGCAGCTAGTCCATTTGTTAAACACACAAGATTCAGTTAATGATGTTACAGGCATTAAGATCACAAGTAACTCCTCAACAGCTCAGAACTCTTCAGAAGAGGACAAGGCTCCTGCACCTGAGGTCTCAGTTTCGAAGGTGTTTGAGTGAGTACAAACCAGCTTTAACTGTCTGTACTATGTCAAAAATTTCCCTTTATCCTAGAAGTTAAAACATTTTGTATCTTGTAAAAGATGATTACCTGAGTGATGTATTAGAATTTTCACATTATTTATCTTTTTATTATAAATATTTTCTTTCTCTTTCTCTTTCTCTCTCTCTCTAAAAAAAAAGGTGCGATCAGTGCAAAAAGACGTTCCACAAACTCCCTCACCTGCGGTCACACAAAAGAATTCACACCCAGGGCAAGGCTCACAACTGTACAACATGTAACAAGGGATTTTCTTCATTGCAAGCGCTCAAGGTATGCATTGTTGCTTGTTCAGATTTTTTATTCTTTTATTTGATATAATGATCCTAATAAAGATATAGTTCTGTGTTGCACTAATATCAAAAATGATAATTCACCTATATAATGTTGCAGGAACACCAGCAGCAACAGCATTCAAGATCAAACATGCACCACTGCCAGTGCCATAACTGCCCTGAGAAGTTTAGCACTCCTAATCAGCTTTTGAAACACATGCAGATGGAACATAATCGGTAAGATTAAACACTGGTTGAAATAATATTATTATTATTAATAGTACTGGCTTAATTCTTCATAGTTTGATATCTTATTGTAGACTTATGATATAAATGGCAGCCGTTGATATTTAGAATATCACAAGGGAAAACTGTCTAAATAAGTCATTACATCAGTTCTTTGTGATTAATATTTTCTATTTCTTTTCCAGTATGTGGCCGTGTACTGTGTGTGAGGATCTGTTTGAGTCTTTTGCCACATTCCAGAAACACTTGCGATCTCACAAAATTAAAGATATCAATCAGGCTATTAGTAGGAGTAAGGTAAGTGTTTTTTTTTTTTTTTTTTTTTTATATTACAATTCCTATTTTGATTTTTGCCTCAATTCTAATAATGGTAATGTGGCTACAGAGAAGTTTTCACTGTCAGAGAACCAGATCTGAATTTGGCAGCCTATTGTAATATAAGTAAGATTTTTTAAATGTTCAGTGATCATAATGTTCAGACCTTTTGCATTTGCATAAATCAAATCAGTGCTCAGTCATAATCAAGTGAAATCAATCCTTCCAATACAGCAAAATCAGCGCAGTGAGACCAACAGTGCAAGTAGCAAGGTTAAGATTGCATTGACAGCAGAGGATGTGGAGAGCCTACTTCAGGAGTCATCAGGTACTCAGATGGCAATAGAGGAAGAAGGCCAAAGGGACTCAGAGATGGTTGACCTCCCACGCTCATCAAAGAAGCACAGCTCGTCACAGGAGGACAACCTGCAGGTCTTTGTCAGCATGACGAAAGACGACCCTGATGAGGAAAAAGTGAGAATTTTTGTGTGCAGAGTAGAGATTTACCAATGCTCTCCATCTTCCTAGCCCCTTCTATCCATTTCCTTTTCCCAAAGATATCTTTGAATAGAAATTAACCCAAGTGGCACGGATGGCAAGAATACATGCCATGCCCACTATAATATAAGTTTATTTATTGTATTTACACATAGATGGCTCTACAAGTGCTTAATCACCAAGGAGTCAGTTATTAGTCCTACCTATCTCTCCTGTTTACTCTCTTCCTCGACTTTTGGAAAGGGTGTTTTGTATTATTTCATTGTCTTAACCCATTTGCGACGGGCATGTCAGGTACGTCCATGCCATGCCCACTGTGAGTTTACTTGTTCAATTGTTTTAAAACATAGATTGTTACACTAAACTAAATCACCAATGAGCCAATTACGAGTACTGCCTGTCTCGCCCGTTTACCCTTTTCTTTAATTTATGGAATTTTTTTATGTTATCTTATGTCGCTATTACTTATGTTTATAACATTATAGTAATTATAATGTTATAATAAAAATAACACCATCGATATTCATAGGACTAGTAAAAAATACATTTTCCCGCCAATTCAAGGAAAAGTGAAATCAGGTAAGGCAGAGCCATCTATGTGTAGAGACATTTCAAAAAAAAAAAAAAACGCATTTTCCCCATTTTTTATTCATTTTCCCCGGCAGCAGTGGGTTAAATCATAACATCAATAACAGTAAAAACAGTATCGATATCAAATATATTAAAAAGGAAAACACATTTTTCCGCCAGGTCAAGGAATAGGGAAATCAGGATTATTCACAAGGGCCAACTGATAGACTCCTTGCTGGCTGAGCAAGGAGTCTATATATATATATATATATATATAT
Organism: Penaeus chinensis; assembly: GCF_019202785.1. Classification (NCBI taxonomy): domain Eukaryota; kingdom Metazoa; phylum Arthropoda; class Malacostraca; order Decapoda; family Penaeidae; genus Penaeus; species Penaeus chinensis. Next base: position 16,599,270 of record NC_061836.1, read on the forward strand.
ATATATATATATATATATATATATATATATATATATGTATGTATATATAATGTATGTATGTATAATAGGTGTATATATATTTATGTATATTTTATATATATTATATATGTAGATATGTATATATAGATAAAACATATACATATATATACATATATATATATATATATATATATATATATATATATATATATATATATTATGTCACATCTTATGAAGTGCATGATGTTTCTCTAACAGTAGAATAAATGTTTGACATTTATATATATATATATATATATATATATATATATATATATATAGAGAGAGATATAAAAATATATATATAGATATAAAATTTTATATATATATAGATATAAAATTATATATATATATATATATATATATATATATACATACATACATATATATACATATATATGTATGTAATATATATATATATATATATATATATATATATATATATATATATATATATATATATATGTATGTGTGTGTGTGTATATGTATGTATGTGTGTGTGTGTATATGTATATATGTATATATGTATATATGTATATATGTATATATATATATATATATATATATATATATATATATATATATATATATATATATAATTATATATGTATAGTATATCTATATATATATATGTATATATATATATATATTTATATATTTATATATTATGTCACATAAGTTTTAAATCTTATGAAATGCATGATGTTTCTCTAACAGTAGAATAAATGTTTGACATTTAGTTACTTTGACCTTCAAGTGCAAATGGTATTTCAGTACCATTTCAAAAAATTATTTTTAATTGAGTGTTACAAGTTGCAACTAAAACATTCCCATTTGTAATTTTTTATATTCTTGTTTGTTTTCTTCCCCCAGACTGAATCTCAAAAACATGCGCATCAGTGTGACACCTGCAGTAAGAGCTTTAAAAAGCCATCAGACCTGGTTCGCCATATTAGGACTCACACTGGGGAGAGACCCTTCTCCTGTGCACAGTGTGGCAAGTCCTTTGCTGTCAAATCCACTTTGGATGTTCACATGAAGACACACTCAGGGAAAAAAGATTTCATGTGTCACATTTGCAATACGATGTTTGCCACCAAGGGAAGCTTAAACATCCACATGCGACTCCACACAGGTGCAAAACCATTCAAGTGCAACCACTGTGGAATGAAGTTCAGAACATCAGGACATCGTAAAGCTCATGTGATCAAGCATTTCAAGCACTCAGGAGCAGGGCCAATACCTACAAAGATGAAACTAGTGGAAGAACATCCAATGGAAACCTCTGTGAACAGTGCAAACGAAACTGTCATGGAAATGCCAAACGTAGAAAACTTAAATTCAGTTGTAGTGATGGCAGATGGCAGCATGTCATTGCAGTTACAGGGGCTTAATCTGGGTCCAATTGAAGCAACTCTACTCAACACCCAGTCGATGACTCTAGATGAAAGTGTGCTCAGTCATTTACAGGCTGCAGGAGGAGCCATGATTGGGGCAGGTGAGGGTACTGTGGACGAGGATGCTGAGGACTCTATTTCTGTAAATCCAAATGCTGTGATGACTCAGCCTCGCAGTGTCCGCACCTCAAATGCTGAGGCTGACATGGACTCAGATTTCGAGATACACATGATTGACGATGATGGAAGAGTGATAACCACCCACTCACTGAATATAATTGGTCAGTCATTGGACAGAGAGCAAACATCAGCCCCGGAGAATCAAAATTATATCCAACAGGAATTAAGTCTTTCAGACCTAGCAGTGTCTGGGCCAAACAATACAATTCAGTGTGCTCTTTGCTCTAAAAACTTTTTGAAGTTCACTGAATGGCAGGCACATTTATCATCACATGATATCTTACTGAAGGAAACTGATGATGGAGACAACATTGAAGGTGAGATGCAAGACACTGTTGTTGTACCAACCACCACCCTTGCAGATACACAGGAGACAAGCATCCTCTCACACCCCAACATAAAACAGGAAGAAATAAGTATCGAAGAACTCGCAATATGCAAACTGGAAGATCAGACTTTGCCATCACGTGGTTTCAAGTGCCAAGCCTTAGGTTGTGGGAAATTTTATAAGTATCAGAGTAATCTAGAACAGCACATGCTCAGCACCCACATGAAACAGTATGAGTGTTCCAGATGTGACGGACAGGTGTTCCCCTCTGCTGCTGCTCTACAGCGACACATCAAGTTGAACCATGTAGAGGCCAAGGGTAATAGGTGTGTCTTCTGTCCTGAGGAATACAGCTCAAGAGGCTTATTGCACCAGCATATTATCCAAGAACACATACAGCTGGTCTTGGAAAATCCTCTTGCTATAGAAAAAGTTGGATTGAAGATCAATTTAACCTCAGAACCCCAAAGAGAAGGTTCGGCAATGGGCACACAGAGCACAATGGAAGAATTGGATGCTTTGGAACTTTTTCCATCAGTGAATAATGCTACGCACCTGGAGTAAAAGAATATGGTTTCCGAAAGTTTGATTTTCAGAACTCTGTAGGGATGGATTCTGAGTCTTCCTTTACCGGACTTGTAAATTGTTTATTTCCACTGAACTTAGAAGTACAAAACCTCAAGTTAGAAAGTTTAAATTATGTATACATGTGTGCATAGTTTGAAATATCCTTGACTCACCCTCCTTCCCTCTCTTTCTATTTCTCCTTTTCTACCCTCACTATGTTTCTCTCTTTTTTGTATTCTTCCCTATCTGCATCCCTCTCCTACTGATCTCTCTCCATTCTCTCCATTACCATTTTTTCCTCCTCTTCCACTTGTTAGTCTCTTTCATTTCCTCAGTATCTTTCTCACTCTCTCTGTTTCTCCCTTCACAGTATCTTTAAGCCAATTTATGGAAGTAGAAGAGTATTTTCTATATATACGGAAAACAACAAAGGAAAACATAGACAATGTTGTACATTCTTAGAATTAAGATTTCTTTAAACTATTTATATTATCTATATTTGCACTTGATCTTTCAATTTTATTTTATCTTGTTTCTCCAAGGTAACATTTCCCATGTTCTGTAGTGCAAGCAAGTAGCCTTCAGAGATTCTATTTTTATACCAGTTTTTTCAAAAATGTCTGTAAACAAGTGATGTGAGTACTTGTTTGCTGTATTCTTAGAAAATAATTGATTTTATTGTAATTTCTCTTGTATTGTTATTTTTTGTGACAATATTTATACTGAATAGCATTTTATATTTGCATACTATCATATTTGGTTAGTATAATTCAGAGAAAGAATTTTGACCTTTGAAAGGGCCCAGGGCAAAATTCGGAAAATGTACTAAAAGGCTTTTTCATTTCTTTGTCACTTCTACTTTTCTTTATCGTTTTATTCTTTTTTTTTTTTTTTTTTTTAAAGATTAAGTTCATAGATGTGTGTCAAGAAGGCTGCCAGTATGACATGTAACTTTTTTCAACTCAGTATAAACCAAAGAATTGTATAAAGCTGGAAAATATCTTGACATTGTAACCCCGCGATGAGACTTCGGTACAGTATATATATTGCTTTGAAAGTGAGAGGTTATGAACCTTTGCTTTTATATATAATAGATATGCCTAGACTATTTTTTAAGATGTACTTTGGCAGTTGTATGGCATTTTAGAAGTTTTAACTAGCAGATTGTTTTTATTTCATTATCATTTTTATTATGATTATGGTTATAGATTTTTATCATTATCATCACAATCATTATCACCATCATCACCACCACCAGCATCACCACCACCAGCAACACCACCACCAGCATCACCCCCACCAGCATCACTATCACCACCACCCACCACCAGTATTATTATTATTATTATTATTATTATTATTATTATTATTATTATCATTATTATTATCATTATTATTATCATCATTATTATTATCATTATTATTATCATTATTACTACTACTACTACTATTACTTTTACTATTACTATTACTATTACTACTACGACTATTATTATTACCATTACTATGACTATTATTGTCACTATGACCTTCACTAATACCATTACTTTTACTTTTATTATTATTTTTATTATCTCACTGTTCTTATAATGATTATGAATATTATTATTATAATAATTGTAATTATTATAATAATTGTAATTATTATAATACTTGTAATTCTTATTGTTATTATTATTATTATTATTATTATTATTATTATTATCATCATCATTATCTTCATCGTCATCAATATCATCATTATTATTATTATAATTATTATTATTGTAATCATTATTATTATTATTATTATTATTATTATTATTGTTATTATTATTATTATTATTATTATTATCATTATTATTATGACTATTATGATTATTATTATTATAGTTGTTGCTATTATTATTATTATTATTATTATTATTATTATTATTATTATTATTATTATTATTATTATTATTATTATTATTATTATTATTATTATTATTATTATTATTATTATTATTATCATCATCATTATTATTATTATTAGCTTCATTTTCATTATCATTAGTAGCAGTAGTAATAGTAGTTTGTAGCATTACTATTGCTATTGCTTTTTCTTTTTATTACTTTTATTATTTTATTGTTATAATTACATTTTTTGGTATTAGTACTAGTACTATTACCATTACTATTGCTTTTATTATTATTATTATTATTATTATTATTATTATTGTTGTTGTTATTATATATTAAATTGTATTACATTATATATTATAATTATTGTTATTATTAGTATTATTACTGTATTATTATTATTATTATTATAATTATAATTATTATTGTTATTATTATTATATTATTATTATTATTATTATTATTATTATTATTATCATCATCATCATCATTATCAATATCATTATTATCATTATCATTATTATCATTATCATTATTATCATTATCATCATTATCATTATCATTATTGTCATCATTATCATCATTATCATTATTATCATTATCATCATCATCATCATCATCATCATCATCATCATCATTATTTTTTTTTTTTTTAATTATTATTATTATTATTATTATTATTATATTATATTATTACTGTTATATCATTATTACAACTATTATTATTATTACCTATTACTAATATTGCTATGGCTATTACTGTTACTCTTACTATCACCATTATCATTGTCATTATTATTATTGATGTCACTATTACTACTATTATTATTATTATTATTATTATTATTATATTATTGTTATTATTATTATTATTATTATTATTGTCGTTATTATCATTATTTGTTTATTATTTTTAGTCTTTATAATATTAATAGTAGTATTGTTATAGCTATGACTATTGCTACTTTTGTTATCATCATGTTATTTGAATAATTCTTTCACTTCATTATGCAATGAATGCCTTCATTTTGATTTGATTTTATAGTCATCTGAAAAAAGTAATGTTATCTCTCAAACTACTTTTTCATTAATATTATTATTAGATTTTATAATATGAGACGTAGATGTTTAATGCTACTATAATGTCAAAAAGAATATTTTTATGTAATTGATGGCTTGCAATTATATCAGTTTTGTATAGTAGGTTAAAGAAGCTGAAGAAAAGATAAAAAAGAGCACCTTTTCTACCATTATGTACAGCTGTAGATATTGTACAAGTTGTAAATAATGTAAAGTTTGTAAATATACTTTTCATAGTTACTTTCAGTATTCACCTTATGGACTTTGCTCAATGTCAAGGATCTCATTGTCCAAATAAACAGGTTTCTTTTTTTTTTTTTTTTGGATTTTAATGCATTGAGTTTGACCAATAAGGCTTTTGTCTGTGTGTATGTGTGTATGGTTGTGTGTGTATGTGTGTGTGTATATATGTATATATGTATATATGTATATATGTATATATGTATAGGTATATGTATATGTATATGTATATGTATATGTATATATGTATATATGTATATGTATATATATATATGTATATATGTATATATGTATATATGTATATATGTATATATGTATATATGTATATGTATATATATATGTATATGTATATATGTGTATATGTATATATGTATATATGTATATATGTGTATGTATGTATATATATATATATATATATATATATATATATATATATATATATATATATGCATACATACATATGAAAATCAAGAAAGATCAGCCAGAGTGACCTTACAATACCTTCACTATATACCTATATTACTACTACTACAATTGTATCAAAGAAATCAAATGTAAAGGTTGATTATTTATTTATGATAAAAAGGATATACGTTCATACATTACAGTTATTACGTATGTTACTAACAAAGTAATTAAAAGTACCAAATATAACTTATACTTTTAGCTTTAGATATGATGTGTCCATCATTCATGTACTGCAGAGTATACATAACAGATATACATTAAAATATTGTATTTATATTATTAGTGTTCTTTTACCCCCCTGTATTACCCAACAATGGTGTAACTAGATATTTTGGTGCCCAGGGACCAAGTCTCTTAAGGGGCCCTTATATCTTTTAAGTTTGATAAAAATAAATTACAAAATGAAAACATCTTTTTATTTCAGAAAGAAACATTTTGAATTAATCATAATCAACAAAGAAGTAACACATTTTATGTTGATTAAAAGTATGGTCTATAATGACTTGAAAATAAATCTTTTGTGTATAGATTATAATCATCCATTGGGCTATCAACAACAAAGAAAGAGAAAGAGAGGCAGAGTCAGTGAGTGTGTGTTTATGTATTTATGTACTCTCAATCCCTTGATCATTGCCATGGGGAGATTTGGGAAATGGAGACTGAGGCCCAATGTAGGGGATCACCCCTGCCTTGGTCCTCAGCCCATGCCTCAACTAATTTTGTATGGTCTTTTCTTCTCCTTTCCTTTTCCTTTTCTCTATCCCCTTGTTCTGTCCCCTCATCCTGATCGTTAGTCATTTTTCTGTTTTTGCCACACTACTTTATCATACTGCTCTCTACTCTTTTAACCCAATACCAATGGGCATGACGTGTACGTACGTGCTATGCCCACTGTGAGTGACTTGTTTGGTTGTTTTTACACATAAATGGCTACACTTTTACTAAGTCACCAATGAGCCAATTACGAGTACTGCCTATCTCGCCCGTTTACCCTTTTCTTTGATTTAAGAAAACATTTTACGTTATCTTATTTTGCCTGTTACTAATGTTTATAAAATTATAGTAATTATAATATTTATAATAAAAATGTCACCATCGATATTCAAAGCACTAGTAAAAAATAGATTTTTCCTGCCAATTCAAATTAGGTAAGGTCACAAGGTCTACTAATTGACTCATTTGTGGCTAAGCACTCGCAGAGCCATCTATGTGCAGAGACATTTCATAAAAAATATAAAAAATGAGCACAGCATATCCCCCATTTTTTATTTATTTTCCCCAGCGGCATTGGGTTAACTCCTCCTTCTAACAACCTCTACAGTATACTATATCTCATCAGCTCCCTCTCTCTACCCTTTTTACTATCATACTACCTTCTAGTATTGTTAACTTATAACTTTACTCATAAACTAATTCCTAACCCTTTTTGCTACTCTACTTTACCATAGCCCCATAGCAAAATTCTAAAAGAGGGAGTGCAAAGTGAAAAAATTGAAAGGAAGGGGAAATGTATATTTATGACTTTAAAATTTACAACTTCTGGTTATTAAAGCTCATATTGCAAAGGATGAGCTTTATGAAAATAATATTTACAATTTTGGTTACTGATTACCAATTGAATGGTAATCAAGATACCACACTGGGATGCACAGGAATAAAAGAAAAGAAAAAGAAAGACCAATAAATATGATTATCTAAAACTGCATTATTAGTTGCTCATTGTTGTGGGGGGGATTAGGGGACCGAGATTGAGGCCCAAGTAGGGGATCACCAATGCCATGGACCTCAACCCTCACCAACAAATTTTGCATGGTCTCCTTTCTCCCCCTTTCCTTTTCCTTCTCTTCTTCATACCCTTCTGTCCATTTATCCTAATTGTTGACTCATTTTTACTCTTTTCACCAAAATACTTTATCATAATGCTAAACTTGGGGCTTCACCCCCAAGCCCCAACCTATCAATTCATTTTGAATACGATGCTAATGACCTTAGGTGTTGATGCGCCAGAAGATTTTCAATAAACATATGTTACAGAAAGCATGCTGATTGAATAGATGCCCTGCTAATTATTTCTGCAATCCAGCCATTACTTGAATTTCTAGTATGTAATCTCTTCAGTTTCATGAAAATTTATAACTTAACAATATCAGTATACTGGAAACTAATTCAGTGCATGTTCTAAATTTATCAATAAAATTACAATGAAAAGATAAAAGTTCCAAGAACTTTTCAATCTCCTCTGCATTTATACCACATTGGAAAAACAATGGTTAATGGTTACATGTAACAAAGCAAAGCATATGTGCTAGACATCAAAGATCATATAGCACTATAGAAAGGTGTAGTAGTGAAAAGGGTTAAGGGGGTTAATTGATTATTAAATGTGCTACATGTTAAGTCGTATAGCAATTCAGTATAGTATGGCATTGGAAGGGGCAGGGTAGAGAGAGTTCTGATTAAAGGGTGATTAGATCAAAATTGTTAAGGAAGTGTGGATTTCTGTAAGGATGTCTGTACGGTAAGGTAGGGATTAGCCAAATGAGAAAGGGGTCTTTAATGGAGGTTACATCATGGTTTCGAGAGAAGAGTCAGGAGGGAGAGAGTCCTAGGAAGAGGATTGTGACAAGAGTCCCATGTGTATCCAGGGGGAAGTGGGAGGATAATGGGGAAGGAAGGGGGGATGATGCAGCTGCAGCAAGGGGGAATGGGATGTGTTGGAAGGGAATGGGATGAAGGGATGTAGGGGAAAATGAGTTGGAGGAGAATGGATGTCAGCAGTTACTTTGAGTGTAGAGGGACTGGAAACAGAGAGATTGGAAGATGGATGTGGTGTAGGCATGTTATCTAGGGTCATGACTAGATGGTTTAAAATATCTTCAGGAATTCCTGAAGTGGATTTGGTTGGGGAGGTCTGAGAAACAAAGGTTTTCTTATGAGGGGAAGAAGAGGGAACAGACGTTTGAGGAGCAGAGGGAGAGGTTGATGTAAGAGAGGATGAGTTCAACGAAGAGGAAGAGGGGTAGGTACTGAGGAAGTAGAGATTAGAGTGTCTGGAATAGTGGCAGAGCAAAGAACAATACTGGAGTAGGGAGTAAGACAAAAAAACTCATCTGTGTGCTTCCTAGCTGGCCCCGTGTAAAGTGAGGCCAAGTGTGAATCTGAGATTTACCCCCTCAGATTCAGACTTATAGGTAGGACAGCCCCTATAAAATACATTATGGGAGCCACCACAATTGGCACATGTGTGTGATTGTGCAGATCAGATTGATTGATCATGACCAGATTGGGCACATGGAGGGCATCATCCTGTAGAGCAGAAATGTTTGGCAGGGTGGCCTAGACACCAGCAATTATGACAGTGACAGGGGGAGGTTGATATGGTCACACAGACAGGCTCTCTCCATCAATATAAACATCAAGGGGAAGGTCATGTCTATGAAAAGTAATCTAGGTAATATTGGTGGAGGAGTTACAGCAGCCTCTCTAGACAGAATGATGTAGTGTTGTACTGATACTGCATCATAGTCTACATGGCAACCAGTAGGTCTTCTCCACAATCTGATAGAGACATTTCTGGTACAAGTACTAATGTTGGGTAAGAATGGGTTTGCCAGTCAAGTCAGTCAGAGTTGATAATGTTTTAGCTTGGGATTTAAGATGTAAGGGATGATTGGGGTGGCTGCAGGAGGAACTTTGCCTATTTGTTTTTGGAGGTATTGTTGGAAGAGGAGAGTATTGCCAGAGTAAGGGGCTGTAGAAGGGATTACAAAAAAATTATCCCATTCAGCTATGCTAAACAGAATATTCAGAAGATTTATAGAGGTGGGGGTAGCAGAAGGAACATGTGGAAGATGGAGGTGGCGATAGTAGATGAAGGGGATGTTGGGAGAAGAGGAATGTTTTCTGCAGGATGTGCAATTAAATGTTTGGAGGGTGTCCAGAATCATGGGGTCAGGGAATCAGGAGAATTTAAATTTGTGGGGCTAGTTGATAAAGAGGCAAGCCTCAGTGCCCCTAATAAGGGTGCAAAGTCTTCATTATTAGCCATGGTAAGGCTGGATTATGTTGGGGAGAGAAATGGTTCACCCTTCAGGGTCCCCATGAGGGTTAAGGGCTGAAAAACTAAACTGGGTAATACTCCCCCAAGATGTTAATGACTGACACAAAGTCTACCTTTCATCCTTTCTACATAGTTCTCACACCTTAGGAAATAGATAGTAAAAGGGGTAGGAAAATGATTAATGGTTAAAAGCAAATAAATGTGCAAGACATTTAAGGTCATGTAGGAAGGTATGGTATTAGAAAGGGTGCAGAAGGGGTTGAGTTAGCAATTAGTTGCTATATGGCAACCGTCTAGAGTAGAAATGGAAAGGTTAAAGATGGGTAAAGGATTTGATGAGTAAATGGGTTAAGGTAGGATTAAGTAACAGGGATTAGATCAAGTGAAGGATATATATATGCATCTGAGGAAGAAGAATGGGTTTTCAAAACAGAAAGTATGGGATTCCATAAGGATGTCTGACAGGTTGGGAGGTCTGTGAAGGGAGGGAGAGCAGAGGTACAGGCTGCAGTTGTGGACAGGACAACAGAATGTGTGGAACTGAGAGAGTAACATTACATAGGGAACATAGGGGCGGATCAGAATGTGACATCAGATAGGTGTGTTAGACAAGGTGTGGCCAATATGTAAGTGGGTGAGAAGTGTCTCCAATGTCTGTTCTATTGAAATGGAGCTGAGGTTTTACAGTATGTAATTTATTAGTATGAATACTTGACCAGAAATATTGCCATCAGGTGTAAAGGAGTCTTAAAGTGGGGGTAATAATCCGTATCTGGAATATGTGAGAAACATGGTTGGTGTGATGTGGATATAGCAGTGGAGTGTGCTTGAATACCTGCTTGTTTAATGCTGGGGATTCCAGCATGGCTGGGCACCCAGCATAATCTAATAGATTTTGGTGCATAGTCAAGTAGAAGGAGCTGGAGAAGAGAAAGAAACAGAAAGGGGAAGAAAAGACAGCCTTTCATCCCTTCAACATGTCTCTCACCCTTAGGATGTAGACAGAAGGGGTTGGAAATGAGAAAGAAAAAGAAAGGGAAAGAAGAAAAGACCATGCAAAGTTAGTTGAATCGAGGGCTGAGATCAAAGGCAGGGCGATCCCCAGCGTTGAGTCCCAGTCTCTGTCTCCTAAGCCCCCCACGGCAACAATGGGCATTGGATTGGGGGGATTACAAAAAGAAAAAAAGGAAATAAAGAACAAATCAGTGGGGAAAAATATTATCTGTCCCATATATAGAAAATAGAAACATGAACACCAGCAACTCCCTCTTACTTCTTTCCATGTTCACAATGAGCAGGATTTTACATCAAACCTCTTCATCATACAGTTCCATAACACATTGATATTTAAATGTGTTGTATATCGCTAATGGCAAGTTAATACAGACTTAATCTTTTATAATTATTATTTAATTATTTAATGTTCTAGAGGACATTAATTTTTCTAAAGACCAAAAATGATGTGAATAATTAAGAAACAGATAGTATTATATGAATAATTTATTGATGGACTTTCAATTTCCTTGAAAACAAGCAAAATTACTGTAAGTAAACAAAACAAGTACAACATATACTGTCTACTTCTTTCAGACAGTATCTTGTCAAACAAAGAAACATATATCATGAGAAGTACTACAATAAACATCCTTTTCAATGTATTATTTACAAATGCATTCAAAAAGTATACCAGCAGAAGCTAATTTGAATATATCACATTTAAAGGAAGGGAGAAGCTGTTTATTGTGGAGGTACAACATGGTTTATATTGAAAACTTGGGAATAATACTTTCTTACGTCCTAACAATGCTTTGAAGTAATAGAGCAAAATGACACTAACACTTAAATTTTTTATGCAAATGTACAATTTCCTTATTTTCAACATCTTCCAAACTAAGTTCCAATTATATCATCTGTCATCATTCACTACCTTTTAGTAATATCAAATTCTTATGCATATATTGTAAAAGTTAAAATCTAAACATTAAATTCTTATACATAAATATGAACTATAAAAATACATCCAGCAACAATCAATCAAATTAAAAAAGAATAGCA
>NC_061836.1:16616543-16639043 GCF_019202785.1 Penaeus chinensis
AAAGAGAAAAAAAGGGGGAAAGAGAGAGGAGAAGGGGGAATTTTTGGGGAAGGGAGAGAGAGAAGAGGGGAGGGGGGGGAGAGAGAGAAGAGGGGGGAGAGAGGGGGAGGAAGGGGGAGAGAGAGAGGAGAGGGGGGGGAAGAGAGAGAGAGGGGGAAAAGAGAGAGAAAAGGGGGGAAAAAAAGGGCGCGGGGGGGTTGAGGCCCTGGGCTCCCGCTCACGGCCGGGGGCCGTCGGCTCTCCGCCTCCCCCCCCTCGTTTCCCTCTCTCTCTCGCTCTTTCTCCCCCCTTTTTTCTCTCCCCCTCTCGCTCCTTTTTCTCTCCTTTCCCCCTCCCCTCCCTCTCGCCTCCCCTCTCTCTCCTCTCTCTCTCTCGCCTCGCCCGCGCTGCTTTCAGTCTCGCTCTCCTCCTCTTCTACTCTCCCTCTCCTCTCTCGTGGGTCCCTCTCTCCTCTCCGCGCTCTCGCCTCCCCCCCCCCTCTCCTCCCCTCCTCCTCCTTTCTCTCTCCCCCCTCCCTCTCTCTCTCTTTTCTCTCTCCTTCTTCTCTCCGTCCCCTCCTCCCCCCTCCCCCCTCTCTCCCTCTCCTCTCTCTCCCTTCCCCCTCTCTCCCCTCTCCCCCTTCTCTCTCCCTACTCCTCTCTCTCTCTCTCCCTCCTCTCTCCCGTCTTCGTCTTCCCTCTCTTACCTCGCAGCGTTCCCATCATCGTTTCCCTCTACTGCATCCCTCACGCGGTCCAACTCGCCCCGTCTCTCCCTCTCCCCTCCCCACACGCCTCTGCGCGTCCTACACGCATCTATCCCGCCCCGCTCACTCCCCTCCCTCCACCCTCTGCTAGCTTCGTCCCGCCCCTTATCCCTGCCACTCGCGCTCCTTCAGCCACATTGCTCTCCCAGTCCCTGCCCGAACACTCGCTGCTGCGCGAGACGTCTGCTCCCGCCCCCTACCCCCACCGCCTTCTCTCGGCCCTCGCCTCCCACAGCCTCCTAGCCCGCCCGCCACCCCGGCTCTCTCATCATTCTCCAACTTCCCAGCTCGCCCTCGCGTGACCTACTAAATAGACTCCAGCCCGTCCCCTCGCCCCGGAGACTCGCCAAACGCGCGCCTCATACCTTAACATCCCTCACCCCGCCAATGCTCATCCATAACTCCGACATATCGCCAAATGGAATCACCTACACACTTGTAACGCTAACCCTGACTTCATCTCCCTTCAACAACAAATTTTCTTTGGCGACATAGAGTGACAGGCAGATGACTGCCTCAAACTCAGCACCCCTTTCACTCTATCTTGAAAATCTCAGCACTCTACTTCTACTCTACGTACGTACCAATACATAGTCATCATTATTCAAGTTCACTTCAACCCCATCTTATCTGATACGGATCCTATCTTACCTCTCACCCTACCTGTGGTTACTTGCAAAAGTCTCTGAGTATAATAAACAATCCACATACACTATATGTCAGATATACCAAATGTTTTGCTATTCTGAATAAATCACATGCAACAAAATATAATTCGACAACATAAGAAACTACTGACTCGCCATACCTCTATCCCAGTACCGCCGATTTCTGCTAATCTTATCTCCTCAAAGGCCAACACCATCCATCTACAGGGAACTCTACCTCCACCCCTCTCTCTATCCCTCTGGAATGGTGCATCAAGAGCTCTCTGTTTACTTCCAACCAATCTATGTTATAGCTGACCCCCTATTCCCTCACTCATCCATCAGTGTTTGTGGGTCAATTATTCCTCTATTCTCTCTGCCGTTACCTCAAGTGTGTGCGACAAATTGGCTTGTTCTTCTTATCGAAGCCATCGTCCCTTTTCATGTGAACTTGACCTCATGACCTCTGCATCTGAGTGGTTTTGACTGGACTTTGACTGATGTTTTTTCTAGGTCGCCCCTTGCCCTCTTTTCTCTGTCCCAGTTTCTCTGTCGTCTGACGCTCTCCACTTCCCATGTTTCTCCAAATAGCTCTCTAGCTATTCTCTGTCTAAACAGTGAGCTCAGGATACATTGAACTCTGACACCTGAACCTGACCTAGAAACGCGGAGACTATAAACTTGTGTGGTCCTACCCTAATCATCTCTTATATTACTCGATGATCGAGAACTTTCTGTCTTAATCCTTTGCGTTCCATTTTCTTTGGCGTCAATAATCCATCTCCCTTGACCTTATATCCTTATCTCTCTGAGGCGATTATGACTTTGATGTACCACAGTCAAACCAACAGTAATACTCTTGCATATCTAGACCCTATACAAGCCCTGTCACGTGACCTTTTGACGTTCTCCTATTTCTTCACTATCGCATACGTCTCTTGATCTTGTGATCACTGAATACTTGTCCCGTGATGCCTGCCCTGATAATTCCTTGTAAAACAAACCTTTTCGATGATGTATATATCATTATATTGGTGCGTGACCTTGTCTCTGATAATATCTGCCACTCGATCCCTCTTTGCACCCAGTGAGCCCGACTATTTACCATGTCATTGGCTTATATAGGGTCTAAGCATCACTATGAGTTCCTATAGTGACGGGGTACTCGACACTCAAAGAAGTTTATAGATTTCCTTGTGTGTGAGCTGTGATCTCTCACCAGAATTCGTCCTTGTGATATGTGCAACACCTCTTCTCTGTCTCTATTGTCAGACCTTTGGTGCGCAAGGCTCCTCTACACCATACTCCATCACCACCTCTCGACCGAGACTTGAGTAGCTTGTAGCTCTCTATTCGTGCTTTGCAGACTGTATTCACCCATTACACACCAGTAGTTAGAGGAAAGAGAAACTTTAAAAGCCAATCAATTACTGTGCCTGCATCGAGCGAGCCTGTCATAGAAGAGATTCACAGAACAAGAGAAAAATAAACAGCTACAAAGTGTTAATATTCTCTAAGACAATGATTTATTCATTCTGATGAGCTACATCCTGTGACAGTAAAGTGTACATTTCGATGCCCTGCACTTCAATTCATATGCCTAGTTACAGCCACTACTTTTCATCAACACATGAAAATTTTGGCTGCAGGCCTTGGTGACATAGAGGAAAGATGACTTGCTATGTCTCAGAGCACAACGCTCTAGATGGAGATTAGCCTTGGGGTTTTAAACTAAATGCTAGACGGGCATGAGTGTTGAGCGATTGTACGTTGCAATGCCCCACTGTCAGTTACTTCAGTTTAAAATAGGTTTTTACACATAATGGCTACACTTATTGAGTCACCATTGAGTCGCAATATTTAACAAGTACTATTTCCCTGTCTCGCCTGTTTAACTCACTTTTACTATATTTACGAATATAATCTTACGTTATCTTTATATTGCCTGATTACTTAATGTTTATAACATTATAGTAAATATAATGTTTATAAATAAAAATAACACCATCGATATTCAAAAAGCACTATCAAAAAATAAATTTTTGGGCTGCCAATTCAAATCGGTTAAATGGACCCATAAGTTCTACTAATTGACACTCCTTTGTTGATGTCTCTATAACATACAGCAAAGCCATCTAATGTGCATAAAGACACTTCACAAAAAAAATAAAAAATGAGCACTGCCTTATTTCCTCCAACCCCCCATTATTATATATTCATTTTCCCCAAGGCAAAATGGGGGAAGGATAACGACAGTACGATTAGACTAGGAGATGAATGCAAGGGCAAATCGTATTTCCATGCCATCAATAGTAATCTAATGCTCTGTCACAGTTGTAGTGAGTATGTGCATTTCATACCTTATAGAGACATAAGGCAAAATGTAACTTAAAAACACAGTGTTATAGCAGCAAAGATCTGAGTACTACCTACAAGATGATAGGAGAGAACTAAATGCCACTTCAAGACAACTGTTACTAACAATATCACAAATACAGACCTTGAAAAATGACAAAAATACTAAAACAAAAAGAAAAAAAAAGAAAAGAAAAATGTGGAGATAATAAAACTGCAAAGGGGAGGCACGCAGTCTTGAAGAACGCTCCCGAACGAGTATTCATGATCGAGTTGTACTGGGAGGTACTACAAGCCACAACTACCAGAATAGTCAGGCCACTACGAAGCAAGCCTAACATGTAGTCTCGCGATAGTGTGCGCGACAGACATGTAGCGGGCAATGCGTGAAGTGGCAATGCCAGGAGGACCCAATGATGAGGTTAAGCGCTCTCAGGATCCGTTAACGTATAGCTACTGGATACTGTGTACCAGCACAGCACAAAGACCAACGCTCGCAGCAGAGAGCCCGATATGCTAGTACACAAAAGCGCGATGTTTAAAACTTCCCTGTGACACTGCTTATTCAATAATAACCACACTAAAGCTCTATCTTGTGTGAGCATTAATAGTACAGTTTGATCTGTCTTTATTTGTCAGACACTAAAGCAAATTCTATATACAGGGGACAAACACCAAAGACCAGTAGTTCATCCAACCAGCAACGAACAACCATTGTACAAATTTACCATTAATAATCAAGTAAATGATATTCAATCCACATGACGAACATGGGACACTAAACAATAGATCTAGCTGTCCCACATAAAGCGTAGCCAAAGGACGATACTGTGCGGTGTGATAGTTGAGTACAGCGTTCAACGTGTCTCCACACGTCATCAAGTGGATATACGTTTACACGCGTTGCCGACAAGGGAGAATATCAACGACACAATGAGAAAGCGAGCCGCGTCTGATGGCTTTACGAAACACGCAACACCTCTCAAGCCACTTTTTTTTATTTCTTTTTTCTCTCATATCCACTTACCAAATGGATATATCAGAGGAATGCTTATCACACACACACAACAAAGATTAAAAATATGAGACCTTTAACAGTTAGACCCTGAGGTCACATAACATGATTCCGTGCGGTCTAAAGAAGAGGCAGCAAACTTCTTAAAAGTACGAGAGAAAAAAAAAATCACTCGCGTTTGGACGAGCAGAGTAAACACATATAAATCTGACTACACATACTACATTTAACAGACAACTCTCAACCGGAGTGATATAGTAAATAACGGTACAAACTCTTGAATTCATTATTACCGTACACAATAAAAACAGATTATATATCTTATTTATAATTTATGCCCCTTCAGTTGTATTGTTGTTTTTGAAATACAAACAACTTCTGTAATATTTTCAGGTTTTGTGTTTACATTGTTTCAGAAAAATATTATTAGGTTCGTAATCCTTTATATTCAAGGAAACGTTCTCGGCGCGATAGTTTAAATTCCAAAATATTTTATTTTTTTGAATATTCGTTTACATTAATTATTAAATAGAACTACATCATGCTTTTAAGGGTAATTTAAGAAAAATAAGCTTAGGTGTAAGAACAGCTTCTGAAGACGATGTTGAATATGTTGACATTTCTAGCAGTTTCCTGTCTAATTAACGGGGTCATTTTTAGACAAGAGGAAATAAATATTTGCAGCATAACATGCATTTAGAGTTAATCTTATTGAGGCCGTTTAGTCATCTGTACAACTCTCATCTGAGCTAAAAAATGGTGTCAAGTATTTAAAATGTCCATCCTGATCGCGAACATGAAGAGAGAGACACGGAGAATTCATATCATAATAAGATTATACTCGAATATGTAAGAAGATAGTTATCCAATATCATAACAGTATGGTACAACAATAAGAAACTAAGAAAAAAAAAATAAATAAATAAAAAATATGAAGAAAAATAATTATCTATGACCGCTTTTTGTGTATGGAGTAAGGAAAATGAATTTAATTAATTATCCTAAATTACATATTTGCCTTCAATGAAACCCGGAAAATAATTCCAAATATCATTTGCCACGTAGTAGACCTATGCGAATAACAAGTACGAAGGCATATCTCATTCCCAAGCTTTTGATATATTGACCTACCTTCAGTTTTATAACAATATGGCTAATTAAAGCGACTGAATTACAATGGCAATTAGCAGTACCTATGAGATGTTCCCTAGAAAAGTGAAAGGCGTGTACAAGCAGCGTCTAGCACACATTTTCAACTCTCGCAGTGCTCGCCTTGTTACTCATTAGAAACACAATCCACGCTCTGGAAATTACCTTTAACATCAAAACAACACATAGTAAGACCCCGAGAACCAAGAAACATCTCCCCTTCTCACTCTATAAATTTACCAACCGAAACCATCTCTAACAAACAGAAAAGTAATCGAATCTTGTAAGTCAACGATGCGTAAATCCAGTCAATCTCATAGGAAATGGCCAGTCTCTCGGACTGTCCCCGGAAGCGCATCTGGAAGTGGTGCACGAACAGAGAACTTCCGTGTTCAAAAAGAAAAAATATCACACTCAATCACCTATGAGATATCGATTAGTGGTACCATAAACTCGAGTATAAGAGAATGTGGGCTATAGCAGTACGGTGATTCAATAGTGTGGAGCCCCCCACAAGCCTGGGACAACAGAGTGAATTTAGGAGAGGGTTGAAATTGTTGTGTGTCATGGAATAGCGTTCTATAATAGATCGAGTGTTGATCATCCGATTTAATAGGTACAGATTTTGGGGACCACACAAGGCGCAAGGTTTTACTATGGATGGGTGTTCATGTATACAATTTAGTTATGAGTCGTATTCATATAAGTGTATTCACAAGTATATATAGAATTTCTTCTCTTTTCTTTTTTCGTGTGATGTTAATGCTTCTGTGCTTGGATTATACCTTGGTCATTCAGACTTGCAAATAGTGAAAGGCAGGTATGGAATTTTGATCTGAGTAACCGCTAAGGAATTGTTCAGGAAGCCAGAGGATTACAGTATACATTTGTATCATGATTTTTGATTGTGTCACTTACAAATTTCTGTGTCTGACTAAATGAGAACTTGCAGCAGATTAGTAAAGCAAATTCCTGATTGTGTGATTTTAGCGAACACGGTTCATATCTCTAAGACTTGTCCATATGTACTCTCTTTGGTTTTGTTAAATATTTTAGTTTCATATACGGTGTGCAATCAATTGTGGAATTTATCTGCTGAGTAATTAATTCATATCACTTTATTGATCTTGGATGGTATTTTGTATTGCTGGGCAGTACACCGACGTGATTACTGCAGATCTTTTTTTTCTCTATTATGACTATATATGTTCCGGGATTTTTCCTGATGAGGTAGGGTAGTAAATAAAAGAAGAAAGAAAAAGGAAATAAAAAAAAAATGATATTTTGTGATAATGATAATCTTGTTGATGCCATGTTTTTGAGCACCAGAAATTAATTTGGCAATTAATCCAGATACACAGGTTCATAGGCGAGTTAGATTTCTGAATCATTGACTAATTATATCTTGAGTTTCAATGTCACCACGCATCAGAATAATTCCTACAGAGACTTGTCTCAGCGGAGCGCAGATGTCTGACTAACCATGCCGATGGACTTTTGTGGGAATAGTCGGAGATTACTGATATATAAGAGCCTCGCCCATCTTACCTAATCACCTTACTGTCACATCAGTTATATTGCAGGTCACTCAAACTGGAGTATACCACTCATAGCCTCCCTTGCTATACAAACATGATCTCAAAGAGCCAGTCCTTACTTGCTCCCAGCATCATATCTGCCCACACTCTATTTTGTAGTATACTCTTTACTAAATGGGCATCTTAATTCTCTGGGATATGTGATAGGTGAAAAACAGCTAATCTTAAAACTCTCCCAACGCCCCCCAGGGACACGTTGCCTACCATCATTGGCAGTATTCTCGGAAAGGATAAGCTCAATCTCCCAAGAAGCACAGAAGGTATGGCATTTAGGGCCGTGAGTGGTCTCTCTTCCAATGAACTATTCTTTTCTCTTTACACTTGTAGCGAGCTACATCATGAATTTTGTGACTGAGTCTATGATTATTGACTCTTGTATTGTGAGATAGCAGCTTTTTGTCCCCCTTTACAATTATCATACTTCAATTTACCCTAGCTTTAGTGAGACTCTACTACACTACGTCAATCGGCTTAGAGTACCACAAAAATTTTTGAGAGGTAGTATTTTTCCACAGTACTTTTTAAAAGTCAGATCCAAACCTTCTAGTATATTACTTTCCTTAGTTATCAATTAATTTTGTTGGTGAATATGCAGATATCTTGTATCGATGTTCTCTACTTCTGCTTCGGCCATCAGAGATCTAAAGATCTGAAAGGATTAGGAGAAAGATAATTAATATCATCAATGAGTCCGCCTTTGTTACCCGCTACATGTAGCGGGCCAAATCATCCTAGAGGCGTACACCAATAAACCTATATGCTTGGTATGATATCCTAAAAACTCTTCCTTCCTAGCTTTGTAGGAGCACTTTAATACCCTTACCATTTCTACACGACTACACAGTTATTAACGAACAACCACATAGATCTCCTGTTGGGTTTGGGATGATACATATATCATGCCAAGCCCAGGACAAAGCAAATAACAACACCTTGATCTAGCATGGAACTTACTCTATTTCATGCTTTTGTCATGAACAACTTCACATAAAAGATTATCTATTTTATCCATTAGTCCATTTAGATATTTTTTCTTTCTGACTACAAATTAGTTCACATTATTATTTAATTTTTGCTTAGCCAAACAACAACAAGGCTGAGTTTATTTGTCCATATACAAAAAAACTCAAGTTTTAAGTGTATCGAGAAATATAAGTAACTAGACATCATATACTCTTGAAGGTTAATTGATTCTGAATCTACTATTTTTGCGTAGCTTTCAATGACATACAATAATGATAAGGACCAAATGGTCAATTGAGGATTTGATTATCATCCCTATCTTGAGTAAGGTTAGGAGGTCATCTGAATGGTATACTAGAATTAACCAGGAGCACAAAGTAATTTTCGTGACAATTACCTTTGCCTACGTAGAATAAAACCACTGCTGTCAAACGAAAATATCGCATTGCTACCCCCTCGCCAGCACCCACTACTACAACAAACAAACATTATGGAAAAAATTATAAGACCCACCTACCTCAAGAGAAAGTGATCCTCACACCCCGCACCGCGATCCCTTAGCCGTTCGTTAAAGACAGCCCAGAAACATTATATCACACCTATATATTCAGCTTATACAGTCTGCAATCCATTAGCTCAGTAATGGTAAATACGATCATGCACATTCATTCATCACATGTAAGGCACACTATATAGTAATTTGAAATTATTAATTGCATAAGCAAAAAAAGAGAGAAAAAAGAGAGAAAAAGGGGAAAAGGAGAGAAGAGAAAGTAGAGAAAAAGAAAGAGGAGAGGGGAGAGAGGAGAGAGAGAGAGAAAATAGAGAGGGGAAAAGAGAGAAAAGAGAGAGAAAAGAGAAGAGGAGAGAGAGAGAGAGAGAGAGAGAGAGAGAGAAGAGAGAGAGAGAAGAGAGAAGGAGGGAGAGAGAGAGAGAGAGAGAGATTATGAGAGAGAGAGAGAGAGAGAGAGAGAAGAGAAACAACAACAACAAAACAACATAGTATCTAGGTACATGTTAGTATAGTCTGGGTTTGCTAGCTATAAGTTTATCTGCCTGCTAGACTGGTAATAAAATCTTATAGTTAGAAAGATGGCATTTTTGTACTTGTAATATGCTCTCTGAAGTTGTGAAAATTCCAATATGTAATATGTAAACTATGTAATGTAACTATCCCTTGCTATAATTTTTGTGATTTACTATCTAAACAAAGTCAGGTTTGTAAATATTGTGTTCCTCACAGTTATTGTAGTTTAAATTGCTATAAGATATGTTACTCTTAATTGATGATATAGTAATTATTGTTCTCTATATTGTGAACAAACTCAATGAACTGCAGCCAAATTCTTCTTGAAAGTTTTTGAATTATCTCTATTATAGGTCTCCATCTAAAACAGTTTGAGGTAGAAATATTTCATATAAAAGTAGACCAAAATATGCATTTTTTTCATTTCTTTTCCACAAGAAACTTTGAATTTTGCTATTTTTTGCGGGACTTGATGGTTTTTTGATGGTTGTTGAAATTTCAAAGTGAGCTAACAAGGCAGAGATAGTAAAAGTTTTAATCCAATCAGCCTAGATGGCAAGAATACATGCCATACCCACTGTAATATAAGTTCATCTATTGTCTTTGCACATAGATGGCTCACCAAGGAGTCAGTTATTAGTGCTACCCATCTCAATTGTGTACCTTTTTTCCTGATTTTTGAAAAGCTTCATTTGTATTATTTTATCGTATATAATGTTTTTAAAATTACATTAACAATTTAATAATCATAATATTAATAAAACTAATAACAGTATCAGTAGTAATAGTATTAGAAAGAAAAACACATTTACCTGCAACTTCAAGGAATTGGGAATTTAGGTGCATTAACTAGGGCCTACTGATAAGTTCCTTGGTGGCTGAGCATATGTGGAGCCATTTGTATGTAACAAAATTCACACAAAAAAACATAGGGGACAGAACATAAATCCATTGCCATAGGGTTAAGTGCATGATATACAAATTTTACTTTTACTTTTTAACCCAATGCCGTCGGGGAAAATGAACAAAAAATGGGGAGAATGCTGTGCCCATTTTCTATATTTTTTGTGAAATGTCTGCTCATAGATGGCTCTGCTAGTGCTTAGCCACAAAGGAGTCAATTAGTAGACGTTGTGACCATACGTGATTTGAATTGGCGGGAAAAACGTGTTTTTTACTAGTGCTATGGATATCGATGGTGTTATTTTTATTATAAACATTATAATTATTATAATGTTTTTTAATATTAGTAACAGCAAAATAAGATAATGTAAAATATTTCGTAAATCAAAGAAAAGGGTGAACGGGCGAGACGGGCAGTACTCCTAACTGGCTCATTGGTGACTTAGTACAAGTATAGCCATCTATGTGTATAAACAATCAAACAAGTACTAACAGTGGGCAAAGCACGTGTCTACCCGTCGTATCCGTCGGCAAGGGGTTAACTGTAGTGAAGTTGAGACCAGTTTTATTTTCAAGTGCTACTTTATTTTAATGCTCAATTGGATATTTTAAAGTAAAATTATAACATTTCATATTTTGAGAAACTGCAGTCTTTAGAGGTAAATTAAGCAAGAAATAGAAAAAAAGTGGAATATTATTGTTAAAATAATAGGGTTTATGTGTGTGTGTGTGTGTGTGTGTGTGTGTGTGTGTGTGTGTGTGTGTGTGTGTGTGTGTGTGTGTGTGTGTGTGTGTGTGTGTGTGTGTGTGTTAGAGTTAGATTGGCCAGGTAAAGCATCTGAGCTTAAACCCTGTTGAAAATGTATTTTGGCATGTTATGAAAATGCAGTAAGCCAGACCTTCCAACATCAGTCAACAGAGGGATGCTGTTGTCGATAAAAGTAGACATATCCCATTTAAAAAAAACTTGCAGAATCAGTGCCAAAAGGGCAGGCGATAATGTTTCGAGAAATAGGCAACATGACTAAATGAAAACAATTATATGAGGCTACTTAACATGTTTACATGATTATTTCCAACCAGTATTGAGCGTCAGATTTTTGGTGTCCGCTACATATATGGATATAAATGTATTCGATATGATGACATTTTATTAGTGACAGTATGTGAAATGTATTCGATATGATGACATTGTTTTAGTGACAGTATGTGAAATGTAGGAATACAAGATGGATAGACATTAGTAGACTACCCAGCTGACATAATTTATTGTGTTTTGGTATGTTTCATAAAGACAGAGAGGAAGAATTAGTATATTCATGTTTTAATGCATTTAAATGTGTCTCATGTCATTTTTCTCTTTCAGATACTGCCAGGAATGACATGTAAGCAGTTTATGCCTGAGAATGTTGAGCAATGGTCATCTAATATGGGTTTGTGCAGTGGCAGTAGTCCTTTGTGAGGCCAAGATAGAGGGTATACTCCACAGCTCCACCCCAAACATGGATGCATGTAAGATTCTGTGCAAAGGCAAACTCTTGAAGTATGTTCAGATGGCGAGGCTGTTCAATGACAGCAAACTTTTTGTTGATATGAAGCTTAAAGAGTCGCCAGAGATCATTGAACGGAAGTTCCAAACTCTCTTGAACCAGACCAAGAACCAGCCACCCAGAGAACAGCTCATGAAATTTGTCAATGATAATTTTGAAGATCCTGGTCAAGAGCTATCCCTATGGGTTCCTGAAGATTGGAAACCCATGCCTAAGTTTACTTATGATGTTTATGATCTACCGCTGAGAAATTGGGTGCGTGAGGTCAATGAGAAGTGGAAACTGCTTGGACGCAAGATGTCAGTTGATGTTAAAGACAATAGCTATCTCTACACTCAGATATACATACCAAATCCTTTTGTCATCCCAGGAGGTCGATTCATAGAAGTCTATTATTGGGATTCTTACTTTATCATTGAGGGTCTTCTGCTGTCAGAAATGTTTGATACTGCTAGAGGGATGATTGAAAATTTCATGTACCTTGTGGATCAATTTGGTTATGTTCCTAATGGAAGTAGAAAATATTATTTGGGTAGATCTCAGCCACCATTATTAATTGCAATGGTTAATCTGTATTATGAGGCTACCAAAGATGTCAGTTTCCTGAATCAGAGTATGGGAGCTCTTGAGAGGGAATTTAGATTCTGGCAGAACAATAGATCCATAGATGTGAAAGTGGAGGACAAAACTTACAAGCTGTATCAGTATAAAGTGACAACCACAGAGCCTCGGCCAGAGTCCTATTATGAGGATGAAGAGCAAGTAAAAGGTATTAAAGATGAAAAGCAAAGAGAGAAAATGTTCTCAGAAATTCAGTCAGCAGCAGAGAGTGGATGGGACTTTTCTTCTCGTTGGTTCTTGGCAAATGGGGAACACACAGCTGAATTTAAAGACATCAGTATTTTATCTATTGCTCCAGTTTGCCTCAACAGTATAATGGGCTTGAATGCAAAGTTATTGGCACGGTTCAGTAAGATCTTAGGAAACAAGACCAAGTTGGAGTTGTATGAGAACTTGGCTCGTGAATCCAGTTTGACGATAAGCCGTATATTCTGGAGTGACCGGGATGGAGTTTGGCTGGACTACAATATTAAAAAGAAAAAGCTCATACCAGGATTTTATCCTTCTAATTTGATACCACTTTGGGCTGAGACATTTGGAGAGGAAAGAACTCCAGGTTTTATTACTGAACAAGTTGTGGCATACCTTGATAGGAATCATATTAGCAAATTCATAGGTGGCATTCCAGCTTCCCTACTTGAGTCTGGGCAGCAGTGGGACATGCCAAATAATTGGGCACCATCACAGTATTTCATTGTCATGGGTCTCTATAAAGCTAGAAAACACAGTCCTCAAGCTGAGGAACTTGCTTTTACCCTTGCACGTGACTGGGTACGTAATGTATATGAAACCTATATGAATTCTACTCCTCACACAATATATGAAAAATATAATGCCTCTGCAATTGGCAAGATTGGGGAAGGTGGAGAGTATGAAACACAGGAGGGCTTTGGTTGGACGAATGGTGTATTAATGAAATTCCTGAGCATCTATGGCCACAAGATACGAACACAGGACGTCTTCGACCCAGCGCCACTTACCATTGGAGTTGTACTCACGTTAGTGTCCATAGTGTCTGTAGTAAGTTATATGTACCGAATACGTGTTTTCCATAGGAAAAGATATGAGCCAGAAGCAGAGCCAGTACTGCCTTGAAAGTAGACCAAAAATTGCCTTATATAGTACCTGATAATATATATTTTGATAAGAGAAAAAACCCATCTTTAGCCTGCACAGTCATTCCATTTCAAGCCTCAGAGATGCAGCATTACCCTTGATAGATTTTTAGTCATACTAAGTATGTCCAATAAACATTTTTTTTTATTAGAGAGTGGTTGTATGATTCAGCTGAAGAGTTGTCATTGGATAAGTTCAGCGTTTTTACTGGAAAAATAATTTTCTAGGAGTTGAAAGATCAAAAGACTAAAACATTTAGTATATATTTTAGTATATGGAAGTGCATGTAAAAAAGATTGATATTTTGCACAGGAAGTTGAACAAGTAGCATAATATTTTTTAAATTGCATATTTTATACCAAATAAGAATGCCTTTCTTGTGATTAGCTTGTAAGTGCTGTGTGTTAGCCAAAAGATTGAATTTTTCTCTAAGAAATGAAGTAATATAATGGCTTTTATTATATATTTTAATTGAACAAAAACAGATATAAAGTGTCTTCCCCAATTAAATTTTCTTACGTATGCACATGGTATACTCCTCAAGAATAAGAAATATGGCCAGGGTTTCTTACACAAAGAATTAAATGACATTTTTATCAAATAATTTTTCTCATATTTTCTCAAATCTGCACATGCATGACCCATTCAGAATGTGGATATCGTAAAGTAGTTTTCTGTCTCACCTCAGTTCCTAATTACAATGAAATTCTGTGGTGCTTTTTGAGTGAAAAGACAAAGAACACGCAAGAATCCCTTAACATTTGGATATCTTTGCATAAATGGGAATAACATATCTTCATTGAAATTATGCCCTTTTTAAATCAACTTGTATTCAAAAGTCCCTGAACTTAACGAATTTGGTATTTATCCATTATAACCTAATGTAGAGCACAAACTGTATGAAGCAGTTTGAATTTATAATTATTAATTTTCCTTGTATATTTCTTAGCACAAAGGTTGTAAGAAATATTTTTAATAGATCATTGTATGCATGGGCATTCCTTTTCCCCTCTTATTACCATGGATGCTGAGGAATAAATAAATGTTTGTAGGGATATGTTGTGTAAATGTAAAAACAAGTGAAGCCAAAGTAGAAATCCCCCCCCAGGGGCGCTTTTCTTTTTTTTTTTCTCTCTTTCTCTTTTCCCCTTCTTTTTTCCTTCTCTTCTTTTTCCCCCCTCTTTCTCTCTCCCCCCCTTTATTATTTAATATATATGTATATAGTATATAAATTATATTTTTTTTTAAATAAAAAAAATGTATATATATTATATTCCATATATCAAGTAACTAATATATATTTATACTGAAATACTGCTCTCATATAAATATTTTAATATATATATGTATTACTATACTACTCTTATATATATATGTATTTACTATATATATTTATTATATGAAAAATGTATATATTTATATATATATGTATATATATTTATATATATATGTATATATATATATTTATATATTTATATATGTATGTATACCTGTGCACCTATAATATATACATGTGATAATATTTTTGTAAGACCGTAGGTTGCATAAAATATTTGAGTTACTACTTTAGAAAGGTATGTACTGTATGTAATATGCAGTTTTAAAGCTGTATTTACATGTTGCATGGCAAGTTGAATGTGAGTGTTTGTATGTTTATGTATTTACTGATTTTAGTGTTGCATTTTAGAGCTTAATGATATTTGGTCTCATCCGAAGAATTAGGTTACCCAGTTAATGCTTGGAGATTATAATAAACAGTGTAACAAATACCTCATCTTGTGATAATAGTTTTGTATTCTTTATATTAATTCTTCCTATTTTATTCTTGCTGAGTGTTCAGTACACTGGTAATGCATGATTATTTTCATAAAATAAAGATTGAGATCACAAATCAAATGACCATAGTTGCTTTTATGAAATTTTAACCTCATTCTTCCTTTCTTGTTCTTGTACTGTCAGGGCTGAATAATAGAAGTTAGCATATATTAGAGTATTTAAAGTCTGAGTGAAATTTATAATTTTATTTGGGTATTTATAGTTATTCATGTTTTTCTTTTTCTTTGTTTGTTTTATTCATAAGAAATGTAAAGTTGTTTCGTCTTTGTTTTCTGCATGGTAATTGAATATACTGAATGACTTTCTTTGATTTATGTTACTAAAGCCAGTCTGCAAAACAAGTTACTAATCATGATCTCACAGAATTACATTAAAGGCTCTCTGTGTTGCCACAGCTAGTGGTATACACAGTCCGCTTGTTAAGATTGGAAGAGGTCTGATTCAAGAAATGTTGGTACATATGAGCATACATGTAAACAGATATGGTTTCATATCTGTCCTTCTCTTATATATATATATATATATATATATATATATATATATATATACATACATACATACATACCATACATACATACATAAGATACATACATACATACATACATAGATACATACATACATACATACATAATCTCTACATACATACATACATACATACATACATACATACCACACCACACCACACCACGACACCACACTCCACCCCACGAGACACACAACACATCACAACACACACACACACACACACACACACACACACACACATCACATACACATACACCATACACATACCACCATTCACATACACATACCACACACACATATATATAATATATAATATATATCTATATAATATATATAATAGGACAATATATATAATATTCTATCTTAATACATCATATATATATATAAAATATATATATACAATATTTTAAACATATAATATATAATAATACTTATAATATATATATATATACCATGAATACACATACACATACACATACACATATAAAAATGTATGTATGTATGTAATGTATGTAATGTAAGTATATGAGTATATATGTATATATATATATCTGTATGTATGTATACTGTATGATATAATGTATGTATATGAATGTATATGTAGGTCTTGTATATGTGACTGTATATTAGTGTATTGAATATGTACTTGTATGTTATATGAATGTATGTATATGGTATTAATGTATATATGAATGTATGTATATATTTATGTATGTATATGTATGTATTGTATATGCTCTGTATGCATATTATGTAGTATATGTATGTATGTATATATTTAATGTATATGTATGTATGCTATACTAGTATGTACTATATTATGTATGTATATATGTATGTATATGTTATGTATGTATAAAATGATGTATGTAAATATGTATATAATTTATATATATGAATGTATATAAATATGTATATAAATGTATTAGATTTGTATACCTAACTATGTATGTACTACAGAACTACTGTACACATCAGACAGACAGGACACTGACACTCACAGACATGTGACACTCCTCTTACACACTAATGACAGACACCCCACTGTCAGCCTTATCAGCAGAACACATCAAAAGTCAGAGACACATACTGACTCACTGACATACTCACAGAAAACTCATACACCACACACTTACCACAACGAGACACGACCCCCCACCCCAACCAACCCCCCCTACCCACCCACTCTCCTACACCTCACCACACACCACACACACACACAACACACACACATACACACAACACATACAACTAACACAATACACATACACACACACACAACATCACACACCAGCACTCACAACACACACAACACACAACACACAACACCCAACAACAAACAAACCTCACTCTCTCACTCACGACGCACACGTAAAAAAACAGAAACCAAAAAAATACGATCCTTACCCCACAAACAAACAACAGATCCAATTGTGACCGGCCTCTCCCAAACGCATAAATTAACATCTTACATAAAATAATATGTTAATCTAAATAATTGGTCCTCACAGAAACCACTTGAAACTCCCGCACGAAAGTATGCCTCGTGCCCCAACGTAGTATAATAATATCATTTGTCTTTCTGAAGTACAGTATTGGCTAATGTCTCATAATATTATGATGTTCTATTCTAGCATACCATGCAGTACTCGTACATCACTTTGGGCTATTTAATTGTTGCTACACAACTCAGTATCTAAGTCATTAGAAGTTGAAAAGTTATTTGATATGCTTTATAGATGTTTAAATTTCATACAGTCTGCATAATTATATGTAATAAGAAGTTTTTAATATTGGTTTTCTCCAGAATGTAAAAGTTTTTAATATTGTTTTTCTCCTGAATGTAAAAGTTTTTAATATTGTTTTCCCTGCCCTTTCTCCTGAATTTAAAAGTTTTTAATATTGTTTTTCTCCTGAATTGGTTGTAAAGGGAATGTTCTCATTAGATATAACCTATTATTTTAATATATGTATTGTCCAGAGTTATTATTTGCAAATAGATAATTTTTCCTCATATAATTTTTGTTTTTTCTTCTGTCCCCTTATCTTTCATAAAGTGCAAGGTTTTTCTTTCTTTTTCAATGGAATTAAAACTTTTGGTATAATTAGAATGGCTATACAAGCAAAAGCATGTGATTTTCATAATGACTTGCATCAAACAAAAAAACTACCCAGTTCGACAGTATATGACTGCATTTAATTTATACAGTCTGATGAGCTTGGGCTACATAAATGTCGATGCCCACTGTGAGATATGACTTTAATTAATTGTGTTTACATCACGTAGATGGCTACACATGTACAGTGGTCCAACAATGAGTCAGGTAACGTGTACTACCCAGTCTAGATTCCTGTTTATCCTTTTCCTTGATTTTCAAAAAATACTTTACTTTATCTTATATTACTGTTACTAATGTATATGACATTATAGTTTTTCCCGTCCAATACAGAAAAGTGAAATCATAAGGTCACGGTGCCTGCCCAATACGACGTCCTTAGTGCCAGCACTAGAGCGAGCCATCTTATCTGCAGAGACAATTTCACACAAAAAAAATAAGAAATGTGGAGCACCATATTTCCAGGCAGCACTGAGTAAATCTAATGGATGAATAAATACTGATAACAAAGAAAATGAGTTTCTTGAGATGCTGATGCCATAAAAGACAGTGCATTGAAGAAAATAAATTAGTCAAATAATTCAGAATATTTGAGATTCCAAGAGCTTTCTTGGTATTTTTTCAATTTTTCCTTCCCATGCACTTTTGCATTAAAAAAAAAAAATTGCAAATAAAATTTGTGCATTTTTCTCAAATAAACATATAAATGATATGTTTATATATTGAAAATATATATATAAAAAACTATTATAAATACATTACCCATATATATCTAAAATACTATCCTATTTCTACTTAGTCAGTCTCATAATTCTTAAGGCATTTTGAAAAAAAACAAAATGCAAGGGTACATAAAAGAGACTGTAAATGATATATATATATAATATCCATCACTATATATATAATATCATATATAAGTATATAATTCAAAATGATGTATATAACTTATAAACTATAAATAAATCAAATTACCAAATAAATATGTTGATATAACAGTCGCATGAGTTGTAAACATGTTTATTACTTTAAGTCTCCTGAGATGAATGTAAAATATATTTTAACATCTTTTTCTTGAGAAGAGCATTTATAGCATGGTGTGTTGATTCATTTTTTTTTTTTTTACTTCCTGCTCCACTCCCGCATTTTTTACACATCGTTAGCTCCTGTCATCTGTTAGTGTAACTTAAAAAGCATAATCCTCTATTTCCATCTATATACCATTTTTTCACACTAATTCTTTGCCTAATGCATCTAAACATTCTCAACTAAATAACCCTTCTATTTAGATTATATTTTTCATTCTTTATAATATTTAAATATTACTAAGTATGTATTAGAGAGGAGGGAGAGGACCACCAGCTCCTGCTGATTTTTTAAACTTCATTTTTGGTTTTTTTGTTATGTAGCAATAGGTTGAAAATTCGAGGTGACTCTTTTTCCAATATTTAGATAAACATATCTACTATTAATCAAAACAATCGTATGCACTTTTGATATATATTTACTGCCTGGTAGATTTTGCAGAGTAAGTATTTCCTAAATAATGCATAAAAGGCTTTGAAAAGCTTTCTCAGCAAGTTAAGCCAAAAATTATGCTTGCTAGGTTTGTATAAGATCATACTCGTATACTATGGGTAAGTACAGAATGGTTTAAATAAATGCTTTAGCTATTTGTGATATAATTGAGTTCACACATTGGATAAAGAGGACAACTGATTTAATTTTTCATGACCAATACATGTGTATTCTATGTCTAGCAAGCAAACAGCTGTATTTGTGTATGTGTATTATATTTGATAACTATACAGTATCTTTAGGTGTATTCAAGATCATGTAGTATATGTGAAATAAACACAAAGTGTGTGGTGTGGTGTGTATATATATATAAAATATATATATATATAATATATAATATATTATATATGTATATATGTATCAATGTTAATCTGTATATATCTATATATCTAAATATAAAAATGTATATATAGTATGTATATAAATGTATATATATGTATATATATATGTGTATATACATATATATATCTGATATATATATATACCATATATATAACATATAAAAATATATATATATATATAATATATTATATATATATAAAATATTATCATTTTGATTATTTAAGATGTAGTAATTTTTTTGTGTGTGTTTTCATTAGTTCAAGTTTATAAAAGTAATATAATAAATCCCTTTTTCTTTGTACTGTTTTTTGAAAGGACCAAGACCTACATGCAGACAAACAGACACACACCACCAACCACACACACACACACAACATACACACACACACACACAACACACGACAACACACAACCCACACACACACACACACCTCACACTCACACTCACACTCACACTCACACTCACACTCACACTCACCGACACACACTCACTCACTCACATCACTTTCACTCACTCACATCACGACACTATTCT
Organism: Penaeus chinensis; assembly: GCF_019202785.1. Lineage (NCBI taxonomy): Eukaryota > Metazoa > Arthropoda > Malacostraca > Decapoda > Penaeidae > Penaeus > Penaeus chinensis. Next base: position 16,637,163 of record NC_061836.1, read on the forward strand.
TCCTCTACCTCTTTTGTCTCTCCTCATCTTTTTCCTCACTCTTTCTCATTTCCCTTCCCCCCTCTTTCCCTTTCTTTCTCTACCCCACCCCTGTACCGCCCCTTCCGCTCTCATCTCTCTCGTCATCCTCTCTCTCTCTTCTCTCTCTCTCTCTCTCCCTCTTCTCATCTCTCCTCTCCTCACCTCATCTCTCCCTCTCTCTCTCCTCTCTCGCTCCTCCCCCCCCCTCACTCTCTCTCTCTCCCTCTCTCTCTCTCTTCCTGTTCTCCTCCTCTCTTAATCCCGTCTCTCTCCAACCTCTCTCCGTCCCCCAGTCCCCTCTCCCTCTCTCCCTCTCCCTCTCCCCTCTCCCTCTCCCCCTCCCTCTCTCCCTCTCTCTTCTCTCACTCTCTCTCCTCTCCTCTCTCTCCCTCTCAACCTCCCCCCCTCTCACCTCTCCTCTCCCCTCTCTCCTCTTCCTCTCATCTCTCCCCTCATCCCTCTCTTCCCTTCCCTATCTCCCACATCTTCTCCACCATCCCTCTCTCTCACATCCCTCTCTCCCTCTCTCTCTCTCCTCTCTCCTCCTCTCTCCTCTCCCCCTCTTCTCACTCTCTCTCCTCTATCTCCCTCCTCTCTCCTCTCCTCTCCCTCACTCTCCTCTCCTCTCTCCTCCCTCTCCACTCCCTCTTCCTTCCTTCCTCCTTCCTCTCTCTCTCTCTCTCCATCTCCTCCCTCTACCTCCCTCTCCCTCTCTCCCCCTCCCCGTCTCCCTCTCGTCTCCCTCTCTCCCCTCCTCACTCCCTCCCTCATCTCTCTTCTCCTTCTCCCTCTTCTCTCCTCCTCATCGCCTCTCTTCTCCCTCACCTTCCTCTCTCTCCTCTCTCTCCCCCTCCCCACTCTCCTTTCCTCCCTCATCCCCCCCTCCTCCCTCCCCTCCTCCTCCTCCTCACACTCCTCTCTCCCTCCTCTTCTCCCCCTCCCTCCTCCTACATCCCCCTCCCTCCACCCTCTCTCCCCCTCTCTCTCTCCTCCTTCCACTCCCCTCCTCTCCCCCTCCTCCCCTCCTCTCTCTCCCCCTTCTCTCCCCCTCCTCCTCCCCCTTCTCTCACTCCCACCTCCCTCTCTCCTCTCCTCCCTTCCCTCTCTCCCTCCCCTCCCTCTCCCTCCTCTTCTCCTCCTCATCTCTCATTCATTCCTCCTCTCTCTCCCTCTCTCCCCTCCCCCTCCTCCCTCCCTTCCCCTCCTCCTCCCTCCTCTCTCCCTCTCTCCCCTCCAATCTCCTCTCTCCTCCATCCCTCTCCCTCTCCCCTTCTCTCCACCTCTCTCCCCCTCCCTCTCTCTCCTTCCTCTCCTCTCCCCCCTCTTCTCTCTCCTCTCCCTCCTCCTCTTCCTTCCTCTCTCTCATCTCCCCTCTCTCTCTCCCTCTTCCCTCTCTCTCCTCTCTCTCACCTCACTCTCCCTCATCTCTCTCCCTCTCGCTCTCTCTCCTCCCCCTCTTCTCTCTCTCTCCTCTCCTCCTCTCTCTCCTCGTCTCTCCTCTCTTCATCCTCTCTCTCCATCACTCTCTCTCCTCCCCCATCCCCTCTCCCTCTCTTCCCTCTCCCTCTCTCCTCTCCCTCTCCCCCTCTCTCTCTCCCTCTCTCCTCTCACTCTCTCTCCTCTCCTCTCTCTCCCTCTCCCTCCTCCATCCCTCTCCCTCTCCTCTCTCTCCTCTCTCCTCTCTCCTCTCATCATCTCCTCCTCATCCCTCTCTCTCTCTCCCTACTCCTCTCTCACATCTTCTCCACTCATCCCTCTCTTCCCCTCCTCTCTCTCCCTCTCTCTCTCTCCATCTCTTCAACTCTCCTCTTCCTCTCCTCTCCCTCTCTCTCCCTCTCCTCTCCTCTCCTCCCCCTCCTT
>NC_061836.1:16644043-16646543 GCF_019202785.1 Penaeus chinensis
CACGTGTTGTACAAAAAAAGACATTCAAAACGATTTAACTTCATGTAAGATATTAGATAATAACTTGCATATGTACACGCAGAGACTAGTCATATAATCAGGGTTATCCACCAACCACTGCCACTGTCTTGCTTTATAAGGGGCGGCCATGTTAAAGTTAGTGGCGGAAGTGCATTAACGGCAGCCATGTTAAAAATAACATTCACAAATTTTTAAAGAAAGTTTTAATGGTTTAATGCGCTTTGCAGTGGATTAAACTGTTGCATGGCGCTAATGCATAATGATAAAGGGGTGCTCAGTACAAACAACCTCAATAAAGTGGACAAAATAGTAGGAACAAAGTAAATGTATAATAGATGAGTAGTTTTGCAACCGTGCTTTTGACGAGCTTGATTATTATATAAACAGTAATGGGCAGATGATGATGGTGAGTAAGAAATAACACACATTTCTGTATTTTAGCTGCAGTCTGGGTACTGTTCTTGTTATCATGCTAATGCTATTATAGAAGTGATCATCATTATTATTATTATTACTATTTCCACTATTATTATGTTATTCCTTATATTATTGATATTGGGGTAGTTATTGGTGTTATTGTTATTATTATTATCATGATCATTTTTATCTTTATAGTAATAATAATAATAATGATAATAATAATAATAATAATAATAATAATAATAATAATAATAATAATAATAATAATAATAATAATAATTATTATTATTATTATCATTATCATTATCAATGTCATCATTAGTATTATAAGTATTATTATTGCAATTGCTATTATTATTATTATTACGATTATTATTATTATAAACATTATTGTATTTTTTATTTTATTTTCCATTTTCATTATTTTTATTTTCGTTTTCATATTACATTTGTCTTTATCTATTTTATTGTTTTAGTTTCCATTTTAATTGTATTTTTGTTTTTATTTTTATTATCTTATTTTATTAATATTTTTGATAATATTTATAAGTACTACTATTACTATAATAATAATGATAATAATAATAATAATAATAATAATAATAATAATTATTATTATTATTATTATGTTATCATTATTGCCATTATTATTATTGTTGTTATTATTATCATTATTATTATTATTTTTATTATTATTATTATTATTATTATTATTATTATTATTATTACTATTATTATCGATATTACTGTTATTTTTACTTTTATTTTTATTATCATTATTATTGTTATCGATATCATACATTTATATTGATTATTATTTTTATTATCATTATCGTTATTACTCTTGTTTTATGTTGTTGCTTTTGTTATTATTATTATTATTGTTTTATAATAATTGTATTTTTTTAGTATTAGGATTATTGTAATTGTTGCTGTTATTATTATTGTTATTATTATTATTATTATTATTATTATTATTATTATTATTATTATTATTATTATTATTATTATTATTATTATTATTATTATTATACACCCGACGAAACAAACGTACCAGAATGTATGATAATGACGATGAGGATAACAATGATAACAAAAATACAGAGATAACAAAAGTAATAAAGATGATAACAATAGATAATAGTAATAGACATCCTCCTTCGGCCAGACCAAGGTACATTTCATCTCCTAGATTCTAGAGTATTGTAGAAAATAACTATCACCGTCACAGTCACTCTCTCTTTGCGTTTGACATTCCAGCTACGCCATTACGTCTAATTCACACCCTTCACTATCACTCACTATACCGGTACTCTGGTGTTTATCTGGTGTTTATCTGGTGTAACGGTGTGTTTCTTCTTGACAGTGCGATTCCTTATGGTCATTTTCACTAAGTTGATTTGAAAATGATAAAAAGGACTCTTTTACAAAGCTAGAAAGGAATTCGGAATTGGGATTAGTTTAGTGATAGTGAATAAAAGTTTTGATTGAAGACGTGTGTGTATTTTTTTTACCGTATTCGTTTGATTAGTTTGGTAGACAAATTGTACATTCATTAAGCTCTGGAGAAATAGTGTAGATGAAATATCTTTAAGTAATTCTTAAAAAAGCAAAAAATCCAAGTACGAAATGAATGAGTTTATCGAAGACTTTGTAACGTAGGATTGAGGAAGGAATTAACTATGTGAAACCAGGAAATCTGGCAGAAATGAATGTAAATGTGCAGATTTATATAAACGCCTGTATATATATGTGTGTGTGTGTGTGTGTACGTGTATGTATACACACAGACACATATATATAATCTAATAATATGCATATATGTGTATGTATATTTTCATATATAATATAACACACCCACACATATATACATATACATATATATACATATGCACAAATATATATACATATATATATATATTCTACAGTTATACATATGCATGTATATATGTATATATGCGTATATAGATATTTACATATATATGTATATGTAATATATATACATATACACATAAAGATATGCATATATATATATATATATATATATATATATGAACAT
>NC_061836.1:16651543-16656543 GCF_019202785.1 Penaeus chinensis
CTCTGTTTCTGTCTGTCTGTTTGTTTATGCCTGTCTCTGCCCCTCTCTCTCTCTCTCTCTCTCTCTCTCTCTCTCTCTCTCTCTCTCTCTCTCTCTCTCTCTCTCTCTCTCTCTCTCTCTCTCTCTCTCCCTCCCTCTCCCTCTCCCCTCTCTCTTTTTCGCTCTCTAATAGGCAAGAAAACCCATGAACTGCAACTGCCTCGATCATTATAAGCTGAACGAAATGCGTAGGCCCTTAAACTGCCCGGAGACTTCAACGCGACCAGAGTAGTTATCTGGCAGATATTTCATACGCTCTGATTTTCTCTTTTATATCTTAGAGTTGCTGTTCCCTAAAACAAAATGAAAGAAAGAAGAAGAAAAAATAAAACAGTCATTGAGACAGAAAGAAATATAAGATACATGGATGTTAGTCAAAGAATGTCACGTTTCTTCAGGTGATGTCAGCGAAAGAAAAGATTTTTCCTGAATTATATGCCACAATCATGCTATCGATGTCATTGTTTATCGGTAACAATGTCTTATCGGTTAAAGTAATGTTGCTTAACAAATTTAGAGATTAGAAACAAACAAGCAAGAGATAGATAGATAGATAGATAGATAGATAGAGAGAGAGAGAGACAGAGAGAGACAGAGAGATAGAAAGTGAGAGAAAGAGACAGACAGACAGACAGATAAACAGGCAATCAGACAGAGACAGAAAAAGGATGAGACACACTCACATACAAAGACACTTACATATGAGAGATAAGTCATTGTTGCTTCACAGTATCGGCGACATACGCTTGAATCAGCCGATGTTCAGCGTAGGAGGGTAACAGCTGTTACCACAACGTCAGTTATGAGACGGATGACGTACACCTTTTTATTATTCTGTTTTATGCACCACCATAAAACCCGTAATTACTTAGATGTACTTCTTTATTGCTTCATCATGTACTTCGCGAAATATGTATAGTGTCATGCATTTTTCTATCGAAATTCTCTTGACAAATATGAAGGGATTTTAATGATAATTTAGAGGTTCATGCAACTTCTTTGCGCCTGATACGACCATTCCAAAAATGCATTGCATTTCATCTAAAAGCGATCTGTATTAATACTGAGATGAAAAGGAATTATTAGTTTAGACTACAGTTTTTAATACTCCAAAGAAAAAGATTAAGTGATACTGCGCGATGGAAATGACGATCTGTCATTACGCAACAGTCTATATTAATACAAACCAATTAATCGTGTCGCAATGCTATTGTGTCAACATACCTCGAACGATGGATGAAATATCCAGCAACGGTGCACGGAATCGAGAAATGGTGACACGTGACCCTCACATGCGCTCTCATCCATGACAAATTGCTCTGCACGGCTAAATAAGATGTAGCCTAAACTCAGAATGGATAGTTTAGCATCATGTGATGGCACTGTATGAATATTCCATTTGTAGTCGGTATGCAAGGGGACAGGAAAAACAATGGCTTATTTCGCAAGAGTGTTTGGACAGAACCGTGAAGGGAGGACCAGCCTGCGATCCTCTGGAATATTCGGAGATACAGGTCACGCCAAGGAGGAAGTAGACGATCGCTAATGAATGTTGTGTTGGGCGTCGCTTCTGTAGTTAGCATGACGTCATAAGGCTAATTATGTTGACCTTGTTCTTATTGCATATTCTAGGCTATGCATTCTGTGCTCCGTGGTTGAAGCGATGCCACGATTCGAGTTATTGTTCACGTAATATCTTTAAGTTCAGACTCCTCGCTCTTTAAATGTTATCTACTGTAACTCCAGTGCTTTCCTAAAGCGGTACTATAAATTACAGTATTTTTTGTACTGATTGCTATGCTAGATTTTTTGAATGGCATATTTAATGTAAATAAGTAATGATATGACACATGCACCACGAAACTTTCAACGTTGTGCTCGTAACCATCACGCTTAAGTTTTTATTAATAGATTGATATTGACCTAAATTCCAGCAGCATTCGGTATTTTCTAAATTGTAGTTATTGGAATAAAGTATACTGAACACCAGCATCAATAAAGATTTAAATAATGAAAAACGTATTCCAAGGTTTTTCAAACGTCCGGTAGTGCTTTTGCTATTATTGTGCGGTCAAGGTATTGTCATTTTTTCCTTTTTTTCAAGGAATGCAGATTATTACCAAGGTTACTTTTACTCGAGTTTTGACGGTGAACGCAAGTATTTTGTCCACTTCCCTGATGACTGATGTGGTTATTTCTTACCTGGTTCCTCTTCTGCTCTGCGGGAGAACGACTGGAGGCCATTGCGACACGATGCTCCAAGATGGGAACTTTGTTTTCTTGTGGCTTCATTGGTACTGTACTTACGTGATTTGCTCTTTGTCTTTCTTTCCTTTCTTTCTTTTTCCCGCGCTGTATTCTCTTTTTCTTTATCTATATAAGTGCGATTTGTTTCTATATTTATCTATCGTTCGGGCTGTCAATTTATATCTGGATCTTTGGCGGTGTAGCTATCCTGCTTTGTGATCGATGACTTTGTAGCTCTTGTATAAATCCACCCTTCCCCTCTTGTGGATATAGTTAAGAACGCATTAACAATCCTTCGTATTTCCATTGAGTTATATGCTTATAAGTATAGCTATGTGCTCGTGAGTCTGTATATATACTTTGAATATGCACATATATGAGAATCGTACATATCACTTCTTGTCGTGTATTGAGGAAATCAGACCGATCGGCTTTTGTCATCGCTGCCGCTTTTTGAAACGCGGATGTAGATATCGACATATTGGATTTCAACACTGGAAAAAATCTCAAATACTTGACAATCATATTCACGATGGTTTATGTGTATAAGCTATATATATTTGCATCGTTCACGGAGTTTTGCAAGAATGCAAGAATCTATTTCCGAGGCGTTTCTCTTCCAAGAAATTTAAACTCGCTCGCATGTTAGCTCCACCCTCGTTTCTAAGATGTAACTCCTTGTGAAATGTTTCGGAATGTTGTAAAATAACATGAGTTTCGCTTATAGAACTGACAGAGTTCTTCCGCGTTGGCCAGAAAGCACACCTGCTCATTCTCAGTTATTTACAAGATCACGGTTCAGTAACTGCATTCGCGATAACCAGGAACAAGCATTATGTACATCAGACCTCTGTTTTATATGGTGCTATTTTCTCAACAAAGTAAATACATAAATATATAAATAGTGATATGCATACCGCACTTCTTGGCCAATGAGTTAATGCGTAACCTAGATTCGCTGATAAGTTATAACAGCAAATAACCTTCATGGCTCGTTCGTTACAAATTGTTTCTGTGTTGAACACGCCGTTCATCTACTGTTGCAATATGCTTTGATCGGACATGTAAATGTTTATATGGTTTTATTACTACTGTATGTTTAGCCTCACTATGCATGCTGTCAAATGCAACTGAAATAACATTTAAATGATAGGCAGCTAGAGGAAACTGAAGATGTGGAACGTATTGTTTGAAATTTCTTTTCTACTTATTTCATAGACTTTATTCGGTATTCATATTTTTCACAGAGATAAAAGGAAAAATAAGTATGTTGCTTTTGTCATTACGTTAGCATTTGTGAGGCAACAGGTCAGCATATCTTGATTTTCGTCTTTTTTTTTTTTTTTTTTTTTTTTTGAAGCCGGACAAATACCACATCAGATCAGCTGGGACTATAAATCACTCCTTGTTACATTGGAATATTGATTTATGAAAATCCTAATGCTGAGCAAAACAAAGCGTCCCCCACAGCATTTCACTCATGTCTCCCAATGCTTCTAACAAGTCGAAAATCTCTCTCCCTATATGAAAGAGCACATCCCTTTAATGCCAGGGTGTTAGATCGCCGTAGAAAAGGTGTTTCAGCGTCGACCGCAGCCCCACACGCGGCGAAAATGGGTTTGAAAGATCGATCGCCGTCGGTCATTATAGAACCGCACGTCCGAGGGTGTGCCTCTGTGACAGGGTGTGTCGATGTCGTTTTGTCTTGGGAAAATATGACAGCAAAAGAATAATATAATTTTCGGGTTAGCGGGTAAGACATTGGGTATTTATTTTTTTTTCGCTCGCCTTGTTTTCCGGCCCGCCTCCTCCCTGACTGTCGCTGAGGCGTGTAGGTTCTCGTGGGCTGACTTTCCACATACCTGGGTATTTCTTGAATATTTATAGGGGTGTTGGTGAATTTCTTTCTTCCTGTTGTCTCATTCTGCTTTGTTCCCATGCTCCCTTTCCCATATCTCTCCATCCCATCTCCCTTCGTATATCCCTCTCTCTTTCACACACATATTATATATATATATATATATTTATATATATATATATATTATACACACATTTATATATATATATATATGTATATATATATGTATGTATATATGTATATATATATGTATATATATGTATATATATGTCATATTCTTATCACACAAGAATACGCTACTGTTTTGATCAGAGAAATGACGCAAGTTTGCTTCTTACTGCCCATTATTGCCCAAAAGAAGGGCAATGGAATTTTTTTTCCGCCCGAGGGACCCATGGACAATGTTAAACCACGACGTTTTTTTTTTTATTATTATTAATTTTTGTTGTTGTAGGGAAACGGAAAATGGTCTGTGAGGACGAACAACTTCAGAAGGGGTTCGTTTATGTCCTAAAGAATTTTCATCGAAGAACGCACGAAAAGGTTGAGGAAAAACACCCTTCCTACATACGCCCATGAAGTCATATGTATATTTACGTACTCACACGCCTACGATGTGTAGTGTATATATATACATACATACATATATATATATATGTATGTATACACACACACACACACATATATATATATACATATATACACATACATATATACTTCCACATATATATATATATATATATATACACATACACATATATGTGTGTGTGTGTGTATGTGTGTACATATATATGATATATACATGTATGTGTATATGCATATATATACATACATACACACATGTATGTACATACAT
>NC_061836.1:16666543-16671543 GCF_019202785.1 Penaeus chinensis
AGACTGAGAAAACGTATTTTTTTTTTTATAACGTAGCGTATTCATCTTTATAAAAAAAAACAAAATAGAGAGACATAACTTTGACCTTACCGCATTGGATGTTGGCATTTGTTGTTTTAATTCTTCCCAAATAAAAGAGGGGGCCTTGACACGATCCCAGAAACACGAAAGAACCCTGTGAGAATCGACGTGAAACCCTATTCAAACCCCAGAGCCCTATTGAAGCCTTCCAGACCTTCGCCCTCAGTGCAAACCGTAAGCTAATCAGGCGCGGACAAAACCATGAGCCCTCGGAAGATCCTTGGCCGGGCTGCACCTGTGGTTCTCCGTGTACCCTGACCATCGGGGAGCCACGCGGAAGGAACTCCGATAATGAATACATCATTTCGTTAATATCACGCTGACCATGAACGCATGGACTGGACAAGAGCACGAGGCTCACTACCGCTCGGTCGGAAATGCCACTTACGGGATGGCTACAGGCAAGGTTAGCTTCAGCCACCGGCGAAGTCGGGGAAAGTTCGCGGGAAATGTATAGAGTTTTGTATTTTTGTGTTTTCAGTTCCAGCAAAAAAGGCACCTGCTCCGTGTTAAAATCCTAAAGTAGTGAATCAGCTGCGAGAATTCTTAAAAGGGTAAACAAAATACAATAGCAGGATGCAGTGAAGTGAGTCATATGTAATTTTTTTTTAAAGATGAAGGAAACATTATCATGCGTGACCCTCAAAACAGTGCGTTTACTGCTAGGAAATTCTCGTAAATGATATCCTTCACTTGCTTTTCTCATTTAGCATATAAAGTTATCTAAAAAGGTTAAAAGCGTGAGGAAAGATTACCCAAATTTGCCAGAAACTCTTCTTTTTCAAAATGCGTTATGATATACAAGTATTCATAATTCACGGAGACATATGCGCGTTATTCCAATAACGTGCTCGTGCTTAAATTACCGTATCATTAGAGGCGCCATGCTTCGCCGCCGCCGCTGACGACTGAGTAATTCCGATTCGGAATTTATCGAAGCTTGTAGACTTTTTTATTTTCCAATTCTTTCGCTTTTTAAGGACTTAAATGATATGTTTTATGTTTATAAAACTTTTCTGATTTTTCTGGATAATTTCTTAAAATGGGCATCACGTACACGCTATCAGTACCAGTACAACTGCAGGGTATCCAACCGTGATTCCTACCCAGGACAAATACGGTGCTGAGTATGACCATATGCAAACACGGTTAATGTTATTGATCTCAATATGTAGATCGTATTATATAAGTGACAGCTAGAAGTACTCGAACTACCCTAAATAATGCATGTCAGTTAAATATTAAATTATGGCAAAAAAATAAAAAAAGAAAAAAAAATGGGTGATTTAGTATCAAACGTCCATATCTTCTATATGTAATCCAGCCTGAAAAGATATATTTAAAAACGGATACTTTTTCATTGATGTAGCAGGTCTGCAATTACACCTCATTACCCCCACTACCGTGTGCAAGGAGGGACCACACCTCTCCTGGTGGCGAGCGGCGTAACTCAGTATCTACGTGAACTCAAATCTAGTTGTTTGTATCGTTCAATACGTAACGAACTTCTAATGCTTTGAGAGTTGCCGATATGGAAAAGTTACATCTCTATTAGGAAATTTATTCTAGCTAATGTTTCGAAGAAGACACTGGGGGGAAAGAGATTCTCTGTTCTCGTTTTGAGATGAGAGATTCCCAGGTGGCTGCTGTCCTTATTCCGGCGAAGGCAGAAAGATCCCTCAGGTACTGCAAGACGCGTCGGAATGCCCGTCCCCCTCGAGCGCAAACCTTCATTCTTACGTTAGTTTATCACGACTATTTACAGGGTCTATTTGAAGGTTAAACTCAAGCGCTTTTCTCGGACGTGGGAGCCTCGGACAAACTGGTTTGGTTAAGCGAAATTGGGTCATCAACAGGGATTACCAGCGGCATACACGAAACGCCCAGGTATTATATGCATTTGGGCAGGATTCTCCGCAGTATATATATATATATATATATATATATATATATATATATATATATATATATGTGTGTGTGTGTGTGTGTGTGTGTGTGTGTGTGTGTGTGTGTGTGTGTGTGTGTGTGTGTGTCTGTGTGTGTGTATGTATATATATATTCATATATATTTACATATATAAATATACATGTATATACATACATATATATATATATATATATATATATATATATATATATTATATATGTAGGTCTGCATGTATGCATGTATATATATATATATATATATATAAATATGCTAGATACCAATGTCAGCTAAGATATTAATCGGAAATATGCAGCCCCGCCCACCGCCACAGATGAAGGCACAGACTGACCCACATCCCCGGAACAATTAAGGAAAACGTGAGATGCAGCGTGGCCGTTACGTGACCGGATGATGCTTATCAGAGTGACCCGGCAGGGGGCGATAGCGAGTTTTTTCAGTTATCGTCTCCTATTGTTCTAAAAATGAATAAAACATGTTAGAATAAGTAGATAAACCGTGATAGCATTATCGATTTTCTCTATTTAGCTGTGTTTGACTGATGATGAAATTTAACCGAGCATTGAAATGATGCACCGATTGACCGATAACGATCCTAAGGTGTATAGAAAATATTTTTTATCTGGATACTCTAATAACAATGATGTTATCTACAGGTCTTAGTGTCAAAATATCCTCACCTGAAGTCTCTGCAGACCACTGAAAACCGTGTGCATATTTGGCAACAGTGATAATAACTAACCTGATCTAACCAATGAAGAAAAACAGGGTTAAATGTACGAGTTCCTGTTTATCCCGCAGCTTACATCCTTTGCTTCTTCTTGCGAAACATTCTCATCTGTACTATCCCGCCCATTTATCCCGTTCTCTTCCATTTCCCTTGTTCTTCCATCTTTCTTTTCGATCCATGACCAAAGTATAGGATGTGGCGAAGGAGAAAAAGTGTTTTTTTCTCAGGTATTTATCCTTCGGGACATGTCCTTCCTCCTTCACCTTGAACTTGGGTCCTGTAGGATAAACTCTGGATTTTATCATTCGAGGGAGTGTCCTCGGAGGCCATTCCTTGATATTAAGTTCTGTCTGGCTTACAGGAGAGGGATCAGAAGCCCGAATTCTTTTGTTTTTTGCTAATAAGATGGAATGGAGATGGGCTCTTTCTATTGTTTCAGTTTGATTACAAGAATGCATTTATAAATCAAGAATTGCCAATAAGTGAATAAAAGGAGTGACTTTAGAAACAAATAAAAATATGGAATATAATAATCGTGAATGAATGTGAAGAATTCAAGTCCGATTGTCGGTTCTATGCGAGGAGTATCTAAAGCAACCCACTCATTGTTTAGCAGAAATGAGATAAATAGAAACCAATAAAGGATAAGAGGCAGATAAACTTAAACTCTGTGAATGAATGTAACAAAAAAACACGTCAACTGGATTTTCTAGTAAAGTTAAGGACGGAAACTCCGTGTTCAGTCCAGTGTTAACTAGTTACGCAAGAGAAGTAATCAAGACCCATTTTAGAAATGAAATAGTCACCAATTTACATTTTGTTTACGTCTCCTTTTTCCTTGTTCGTCCAAGTGGCCTAAAGACACGAATCCAACTGCATTCAGTCAAGGTGAAGGGTGTTATCTCTTGGCTCCTCCCCTTCCCTCTCCTCCTTTCCTCCCGCCCCCTTCCCCTCCCCTCCCCCACTTCCCCTCCCCCTCCCCTACCTTCTACCACAACAAGTTACCCTTGAACTTGAACCTCAAGCTGTGCCTTGGCAAGAAATGGGGGTGGGGGGTGGGGGGCAGGGTAGGAATGGGCAGGAGAGGAGGGGGCAGGAATGGGCAGGAGAGGGAGGGGGGGGGGCAGGAATGAAGAGGAGAACAGGGGGGGGTTGAAGGAAGCTGGATATCTCTAGGAAGGGCGAGAATGAGGGGAGGGGAGAGGAGGGGAGGGGGTGGAACTCGTTTAAGAGTGGACACTCGCTTGTTTCCTTTTTAAGCTGCGATCTTCACACAGAGATGACGAAGCTTGTTTTTTATTCTCACCCTGGATGTTTCTCTCCCCCCCCCCCCCCCCTACTGCCTTCCTCCCTCTCCTTCCTTTCCCCTACTCTCCGTGACCCCCCTCCCCCTCTCTCCTCCCCTTCCATCCTTCTTCCTTCTCATCTCCGTCCTCCCTCTCCCTCTCCATCCTTCCCCTCCTCCTTCCCCGCTTTTTCCCCCTCTCACCTCCTCCCTTTCCCCCATCCGTCTTTCCCCCTCCCCTTTTCGCCCCCCCCCCGTCCCCTCACTCCTACCCCTTCCCCCTCTCCCACCAAGGATGTGAGTCGTTGATCTACATCCCGGAGAGCAAGAGAGTGGATGCTGCTGCTCGATGGCCGTCTTAGTGGCAGGTTCTGTGAATTTTATATTTTTTTGCTATTTAGAGTATAACGGCCGGGGCAAGATTCGGGTTGGAGTTTTATGTATCTGCGCAAGTCATTGTACAGAGATACGTATAAACACAAGCACACACATGAGCTCTCTCAGTCTGTCTGTCTGTCTGTCTGTCTGTCTGTCTGTCTGTCTGCCTGTCTGTCTGTCTGTCTGTCTGTCTGTCTCTCTCTCTCTCTCTTTCTCTGTCTCTCTCTTTCTGTCTCTCTGTCTCTCTCTCTCTCTCTCTCTCTCTCTCTCTCTCTCTCTCTCTCCCTCTCACTTGCACACTCTCTCTCTCTCTCTCTCTCTCTCTCTCTCTTTCTCTTTCTCTTTCTCTCTCTCTCTCTCTCTCTCTCTCTCTCTTACACACACACACACACACATACACACACACACACACACACACACACACACACACACACACACACACACACACACACACACACACACACACACACATACACACACACACACACACACACACACACACAGCAAAACGTAAACAAACCGAAACACAATTAATATACTTACAGCGACCAAAATTACATCCCATCCTTACAAGAACAACA
>NC_061836.1:16684043-16686543 GCF_019202785.1 Penaeus chinensis
CTCCTCTTCCTTCTCCTCCTCCTCCTCCTCCTCCTCCTTCTCCTCTCCCTCCCTCTTACCTCTCCCCCTCCTCCTCCTCCTCCCCCTCTTCCTCCTTCCCCTCCTCCCCTTTCCTCCCCTTCCTCCTCCCCCTCCCGCCTTCACCCTCCCCCTCTCTCTCCCTTTTACCTTTCCTCCTCCTCCTCCTTCCCTCTCCTTCCCTCCCCCCCCCCCTCCCCCTCTCCTGCCTCCTTCGCCGCCGCCCAGAGTCCAGGCTGGCGGCCGGAGGTCCCGTTACCACACTGGCGCGGTTCCTCAGATTCCCTGGGTCACTGATGCCAGACACACGCTCACATACAAGCGCACACAAATACACATGTTCACTTTTCTCACAAATTCATTCTGACACACACACACACACACGCGCGCGCGCACGCACACACGCACACACACACACACACACACACACACACACACACACACACACACACACACGCACACGCACACGCACACACACACACACACACACGCACACGCACACACACACACACACACCCACACACACCGCACGCACGCGCGCGCGCCCACGCCATTTGTTTGATGCAAGTCTGCAACGTGAATCGGGTCAGCGGAGGCGATCACAATTAAGGGTCTGATTGAATTAAAGAAAGGCGTCTCCTTTCCATTGCGGTTAATTATGCCCCGGGGAAAAGGTCACGTGATGCGGTTCGGGTACTGGGAATTGGATGATTTGTGTATTTATTAATTTGTTTATCTATTTATCTATCTATTTTGTCAAAAATTAATTTACTCGTTTTCATGGACGTAAGTGATTTTTTTCACAAGCACACACACATACAAATGCGCTGCATGTAGCGTGTGTGTGTATGTGTATGTATGTGTGTATGGGGGTTAATGTATGTGGATACATCAGGTTAGTTGATTTGAGCTTACAGATTTACATAAATGTGTGCTCATGTTCAATAAGCCTTTAACATTTTGCATGAATTTTGTATCTACTAGACTGCTTTTCTGTGTCAAGATTATGCTTTTAGATTTACGTCAAAATTTCTTGCTTAAGGGTAAAAAAAATGTATGAGGAAAATCCTATGACGAAGTCTGTCTCTCTCTCTCTCTACTTGAGTAAAATAAATATATAATCGTTTATTCATATTGGCTATTGTTATTATTATTGTTATCGTTTCTCTTTGATAAAAAAAAAAAAAAAACATATATATGAATGAATGTTTAGAAGTATATCATATGCGTTTTTCCCAAGTTAAAAATGATTTATCAAAACCTTATCGACTATCACCAAGTTTATATTTGACACACATTGTCAATACTTCAACCCATTCACGCTTACCAAAACAACAACAAAAGCAAAAAAAACATCTAACCCCTAAAAAACTAAATAGGTTTTAAAGGCGCAGCGGGTCTGACGGAAAGGGGGCGCAGTGACGGGCCAAAAAAAAAGGGTTTGCCGACGAAACAATGTGTTTTGGGGGGAGGAGAGAGGAGTGTGTGAGGGAGAGAGGAGTGTGTGAGGGAGAGAGGAGTGTGTGAGGGAGAGAGGAGTGTGTGAGGGAGAGAGGAGTGTGTGAGGGAGAGAGGAGTGTGTGAGGGAGAGAGGAGTGTGTGAGGGAGAGAGGAGTGTGTGAGGGGAGAGGGTGTGGGGGGAGAGAGGTTGTGGTGAGGGGGGAGGGATGTGTGGGGAGAGAGGAAATGTGGGGAGGGAGAGAGGAGGGGGTGAAGGGGGAGAGGTGTGTGTGTGTGTGTGTGTGTGTGTGTGTGTGTGTGTGTGTGTGTGTGTGTGTGTGTGTGTGTGTGTGTGTGTGTGTGTGTGTGTGTGTGTGTATTACGGTAGAAAATTATGTATATAGAAAAAATAAGATAGCATTGGTGAGATCGAAGAAAAAAGGAATAAGGAATCAAATAAAAACGATATAAAAAAGCGACCATTCATCGCACCAGACGAACACACATTGTATTTTTTCACGTCAGACGAAGGATTTTTATTTCACCTTCCAACCTCTTTCGTATTGTAATCTTCCATGAGAGAGAGAGAAAAAAAAGAATATACGAAACAATGAGATGCTTCAATTATCCATTTTTTAGATTAAAAAAAAAAAAAAAAAAAAAAAAACATATCCGGAAGACAATGCGTCAGATATTTATAGCAGATATTTATTATACACTGTGAATTTGCTGAGAGATCCTTGTACACTTTCCCATAAGGGCGAGAGAACAGCGTGGGGAGGGACAGAGGGGCGGGGGGAGGGGGCATTGGGGTAGCAGGGGTGGAGGGCGGGGAGAGGGGGCATGGGGGTGGAGGCGGAGGGAGGGGGATAGGGGTGGCAGGGGTTGAGGGCGGAGGGAGGGGCATGGTGGTGGTAGGGGCGGAAGGCGGAGGGAGGGGGATAGGGGTGGCAGGGGGGAGGGGGGCGCTGAGGTCGTTTATACACAGGTTTGTGGGATTCGATCGTGTTCCGCGAAGGGTTAAGGGTGAGGGCGTTATGTG
>NC_061836.1:16691543-16694043 GCF_019202785.1 Penaeus chinensis
TTAAGCGCTGAACTTCCGGTCCGCTTGGGTGCAATTATGGACGTTACGACATACCAGCATGAGAGTTAGAAATAGTGCAAGAGTTAACTAATAGAAAGATATTTCTAAAAATAGATGACAAGTGAACTGACGATTGACCGAGTATTTTTCTTTAGCTCAATTTTGTCATCGTATCGTAAATGGTTCAGCGTTACCCCTTCTTGGATCAGCTGTAGCTTCACACTCAAAGGTCTGACAGAAAATCGGCGCCATCAGCACGTGCTCCGGACTCGAGCTCGGGTTTCTCACACGGATCCCAACCCTTGAACACAACAAAAATACCGTTATTCTGTTACTGATAATGTAAGTAATGTAAGTGTGATAATGTACTAGTAAAAGCTCTAGGAAGTGTTGCATCGATGACAATGACATGACAGAAAAGCACCCGGTAGCACAGTGCCCTAGAGTCACGCGTGCGCCGCGAAACCGCGATAACACATATTTGGAGGAAAACGTTATGTCACTTCATTCTCTCTCGCGTAAAAAGCTAGTCTCTCTCTTAATATGTACATACACACACACACACACACACACACACACACACACACACACACACACACACACACACACACACACACACACACACATATATATATACATGTATGTATATATATATATATATATATATATATATATATATATATATATATATATATATATCACACACACACATATATATACATGTATGTATATCACAAACACACACACTCACATATATACATGTATATATATATACACACACACACACACACTCAATAGCAAGTATATAAGAACACATAAATAGCACCTTCCCTCTTCGTCTTTCCTCCTCCACCAGGAAGCACAGCGAATTCCGTCCAGCTTTCCCTCGGCGTCTCCCTATCTGGGGCTGATACGAGGGAGCCACGCCCTCTGTCCCGTTAACGCCTGTTGACATCGGACCTTTTCTCCAGGGCCCTATTCGCTCGTGTTTCTTGTTCCTGTTTTTATTGTTTTCACTTGTTATTTTCAAAGGGTGAAAAAGAAGCTTCTGTAAACTTCTGTGTCAATGTACTTGTTAAAGTAAAAAAAAGGCTCTTTCGTTCTCCCTTCCTCTTTTTCTTTCTTTCCCTTTGCCTCTCCCATTCTCTCTGCTTCTTCCTCTCCCTCTCCCTTTCTCTGTCTCTCGACACTACCCGTTTCTGTATATCTCCCTCACTCTTTCTCTGTCTTTCTCTCTCTCTCTCTCTCTCTCTCTCTCTCTCTCTCTCTCTCTCTCTCTCTCTCTCTCTCTCTCTCTCTCTCTATCCCTCCCTTTCTCTCCCCCCCACTCTCTCTCTCTTTCTGTCTCTCTCTCTCTCTCTCTCTCTCTCTCTCTCTCTCTCTCTCTCTCTGTGTCTCTCGCTCTCTCTCTGTCTCTCGCTCTCTCTCTGTCTCTGTCTCTCTCTCTCTGTCTCTGTCTCTCTCTCTCTCTCTCTCTCTCTCTCTCTCTCTCTCTCTCTCTCTCTCTCTCTCTCTCTCCCCCCCCCACTCTCTCTTTCTCTGTCTCTCTCTCTCTCTCTCTGTCTCTGTCTCTGTCTCTCTGTCTCTCTCTCTCTCTCTCTCTCTCTCCTCCCCCACTCTCTCTCTCTCTCTCTCTCTCTCTCTCTCTTACTCTCTCTGTCTCTCTGTCTCTCTGTCTCTCTCTCTCTCTCTCTCTCTCTCTCTCTCTCTCTCTCTCTCTCTCTCTCTCTCTCTCTCTGTCTCTCTCTCTCTCTCTCTCTCTCTCTCTCTCTCTCTCTCTCTCTATCTATCTATCTCTCTCTATCTCTCTCTCTATCTCTCTCTCTCTCTCTCTCTATTTATCTCTCTCTCTCTCTGTCTCTGTCTCTCGCTCGCTCTCCCTCCTTATCTCTCGAACCCAAAAGGTACTCCACCAAATAGAGCGCACAAAGAAACGAGCAAAGCACATGTCACATCCAAGAGAAGAAAACGAAGAAAAAAGAAGAGGAAGAAGAGAAGGAAGAGGAAGTGGGACGTAGGGTGGAGTGCCCCACTGCTCAGCGAAGTGAAGAGACAGATAACAGGGAGAAAAACGGTAAAGCAAGATAATTACTTGTTTACATTAAGAGCGCCTTGTTATTCCCGCACTTGAATTGGGAGAAATAATGACGAGTTTAAAGGTCTCCGTTATATACTTTATTTCTTTATGAAATAAAGTACGCATAGTTTACTCATATTGTTTTATAAGTAAAAAAATGTATGTGTTATACTGCTGGATCGAATAGAGAAAATGTAAAAGAAGGTAGATACTAGATACATTTTACAGCATATGCTAATTTGCTTTAATATTACCCGTTTTTCTCTTTTAGTTAATGTTACGTATGAATTGATCGCTGTTAATAATTATGAGAATTATCATAACGTCGAAAAGATGGCATATTCACTTATTTCCATTTATTCCTTTATTGTTAACGAGACGCAAATGCCAAACATTACGGATTAATTCCCTTTACCACGGCTT
>NC_061836.1:16699043-16706543 GCF_019202785.1 Penaeus chinensis
ATATATATATATACACACACACACACACACACACATATATGTATATGTATATATATGTATATATATATATATATATTTTTTTTTTTTTGCGTAGGTCTATATATCTTCTCATGTTTAAGTGGCCTATATTTTAATGTGTTTTGAAAACCGTTCCTTCTTAGTATATTGATCAAACCTACATCGCAAGCAGAATATTCAAAGGCTTTTACACATAATAAAGCAATTTTCAATGAATAATAGATGAATAAATAAGTCAACATGGAGAAACGCAACCGTTGCTGACCTGGTCCACTTCCGCCCTAATATCTGTGCCTTTCCTTATTTACAAAGCCATGGTAAACAATACGAACATACCAAACGTACCTAACGTACCATTCAAGAAAAACCTCAAATCAGCTATACTAAAATACCTCAAATACCCTACACATAACGGCAAAACTGTAAACAGAGGAATCCATATCCTAAAGGAAACCCAATGACATGTGTAAAAAAGATACATTCGATATTGAGTTACGAGGTAAAGGCAGTTTATCAGGAAGGGAGATCAGCAGGGTCGCGGTCAAAGGCGGCGGAACCACATGGCTTGACTGACCAAGGTGCCGTCCACGCGAGATTGTGCTTCGCGGTGGCGGGTGTGCATGCGCGCACACTGACTTGAAGGGAGATAAAGGCATATATGGGATTAGACATATGGTGATAGAGATAACTGCGTACTCTCTTCTTTTCTTTCTCATTTTCTCTCTTTCTTACTATTCTCTTTATTGTCTCCCGCCCCTCTCTCTCTCTCTATCTCTTTCTCTCTCTCTTTCTCTCTCTCTCTCTCTCTCTCTCTCTCTCTCTCTCTCTCTCTCTCTCTCTCTCTCTCTCTCTCTCTCTCTCTCTCTCTCTCTCTCTCTCTCTCTCTCTCTCTCTCTCTCTCTCTCTCTCTCTCTCTCTGTCTTAAAAATGAGCCAAATACTGCGATATTCAGTCGCTTTACAATTGCTGTCTTTGACAACTATTCTTTATATATAATCTTGATAATACTGCAGTATTACAGTCATCCAGTATGTTGCTTCTCCTCACATGCTGAAGTCGCAACTCCGCACGCCGTATGCTTGTTCAAAAAGCTGCGGGATACTTGAGACTCACGTTTATGGTCTCGTGAAGTTAAACAGGAAGAAGAAGAAAAATAATAAGAAGGCGAAGAAGAAGAAGCAGGCGAAGACAAAGAAAAAAAAGAAGTAGAAGTAGAAAAATACTAATAAGAAGACAAAGAAGAAGAAGAAGATAAAAAAAGAGCAGAGGAGGAGGAAGAAAAAGAAGAAGACATAATACGGAGCATCATTGTTAAATACAACACTCCCATTTCCTTTACTGCTTTTACGTACTGCAAACAAATCTATAACATATTTACCTCGGAGAAAAAAAAGAAGTGAATAATGAAAAAAAAAATCAACAAAGAAGTGAATTTCTGAAGGCTAGTTGACCGTATTTGGAAGCATTCACGCAGCAGAAAAAGGTTTTATTCAAATCGAAGGAAGTGAGTCATGCATTGTGAAGACACGGTCAGGACGATAATCGCTGCTAATGACAGCCACCGCGTCATGGCAGTCAAGAGCGACCGTGTTACGAGGTTATGGTTCATCCACGAGGGTTTTTTTTTAATGTTCATGGGGCTCGTGGCACTGTTTATGCCGTGTGTTATTACTGCCTGTGTGAGGTATGTCGGTAAGTTTATAATCAAGTAATATATTTTAATGTTTCGTTTGATATCAGCTATCTTTACATGGAAATTTATACACGAACAGACACGCACACTCTCTCTCACACACACACACACACACACACACACACACATACACACACACACACACACACACACACACACACACACACACACACACACACACACACACACACACGAAAAATAAATCAGGTAAAAAGACAGAACAAAATACACGACTGAAATCACAACCAACCCTGAAAATCGTAGTTTCCGCTTCAACATCTCTCGAGCAACTCGCCTCGCCGTTTTTTATTCTTTCCTTTTCTTTTCTTCTATCTATCTATCTAACCTTTAAACATTACGCATCTTACGTATCTTGTCTCTGCGCCATTTGACTTATCACCTAATGGGCTGTTAAAAGGCCATTACGATTACCTCCCGAAGAACTTGTCAGCGAAATGGAGGAGGAGGAGGAGGGGAGGGGGGGTTGCAAAAACAGCTTTTCCCATTGTGGAGGTTAAGGCGCTACCCCTGTAATGTTGCTGTTGAATGAGCTTTTTTCTTTGTGCGATTGTTTGGAGATGTTTTCCCCTTATAGAATGCTTTTTATTTGTATGGCCAATATATATATTGAGATAAATTGTTAGAATGTGTGTGGGCACGAAGCCAAACTGCACACGTGGAATTACTAGAAAAGGGAATCTTTTAATATGCCGATATGAAGTAGGAATGTAACTGCTGTACATATCTCAATGAACTGTTCACATAATTGTAAGTACATAGCAATACTGATTTGTTTTCCTATTAACAACACACCACGAGAAAACGAAAGAGAAACAGTACAAACCACGAGATATCTAAAGAGAAAGATCACGCAACGAAATAGATAGAGAAAAAGAGCACATGCAGGGAAGGAACACACCGCGAGAGAGCGAGAGACCGAGAGAGCGAGAGGGAAAGTACACACAGACCGAGACAGACAGAGAGAGCGAGAGGGAAAGAACACACAGACCGAGACAGACAGAGAGAGCGAGAGGGAAAGAACACACAGCCCGAGACAGACAGAGAGAGCGAGAGGGAAAGAACACAGCCCGAGACAGACAGAGAGAGCGAGAGGGAAAGAACACACATCCCGAGACAGACAGAGAGAGAGAGAGGGAAAGAACACAGACCGAGACAGGCAGAGAGATCGAGAGAGCGAGAGGGAAAGAACGCACAGACCGAGACAGACACAGAGAGCGCCGGAGACAAGACACACACGGCGCCTGCAGTACTCAAACAACGCCGCTTTGTCCGTCGTGACGTGGCCATTGAGAGTGTACGTGGCGGTCCTTCTGTGTGTGTGACCTTGTCCTGGCTGAGGTTGACGGTATACCTTCGGCAGGCGAGTTAACAGAGAGGGTAATTAAGATATTTACCTCTCGTCAAATCAATTGGGTAATGTTAAATGAAGGCAAATCAAGCAATAAAGCAATTTGTGATGTTTGTTGTCAATAAGCGACCGAGTCACGGCGGCAAATGGCGGGAATGTTAATTCTTGCTTCTGCTGGTCGCTGCTGTGATGTTAACAGTGAGCTAATAAGAAGAGACTACTGTGTATATAGACGCTCACTCTCGTCACATATCATTAAATGAATTTCATTCGTGGAAAAAAATATTTTTCTTAGATAATAATTATCATTATTATTGTTATAATTATCATTGTTATGATTACCCTCATCACCATCACCACCATCATGATCGTCACCCTCATCATCATCTTCACCATCACCATCATCATCACCATCACGATCATCATCATCATCATCATCATCATCATTATCATCATCATCACCGTCAACATCACCATCACATCATCATCATCATCACCATCCCCCTCATCCTCATCATCCAGTAGCTACCACCATCATCAATAACCAAAAAACGAAGCAGCAGAAAGCGTGTCTGGAGAAGCGTGACTGAGAATCCCCTGTCGGCCGCGGCGGTGACCCTGGGGCGGTCGACCTTGACTTTGGAGAGAAGTACCTCTGAGGTAATGCCCAAGGAAGGCTCGGTGGCTAGAGGGCATTTTTGGGGAGGGGTGGGGGGGTTGTTATTCATTTGTTTTTTTCAGGACGAGGGAATTGGGGGAAATGATGAAATAGATTTAACTGTTTTGGGTTAATGGACATTTCTATCGGTTGTTTTTTCGTCTATTGTAGCGAGAAAAAACAATAATTAGGGACTGTGCAAGATTTTTTTTTTTTTTTTTTTTTTTTTTTTTTGAGGGGGAGGGAGGGGAGTAGATAAGAGTCACTAGTTATTTTTAGCGTTGACTTTAGTACCCAGGAACTATACGTAGGAAAATCACACTATAGACACCTCTTCACCCTTCCTCTTCTACAATTTTATAAAATTCTTGAGAAAATAAATAATAAAAAAGACATCCACAGAAGGGTCAAATAAAATGTGTTATCATTTTCTAATCAACTCAAAGAATTCTCTCCTCTTCATCGTCCAAAAGGCAATAAGACGCACCTCAGCTTGTTAGCGAACCCAATTTCGATGGTCATTCTGGGGCTGACAAGTGACACGACCAATGCCATCAGCGGCCAGGAAGCTGTCATTCTTGGTGTGTCATCTCGACTCGTCAATCGCTTGCCTTGGAAGGTGTTATCATTAGTACTAATATTACTGTCATTTTTGTCATTATTAGTCCTTTCCCTTATTATTTTTTTATTTTTATAAGATCATTACCATTTATACTTCTGTTGCTTTTATAGCACTTGTTTAATGCGTTTCCTTTATATTACTTAAATCTATGCTCTTCTAGTACGTTAATTCATGAGCAGTTGATCGAATCACATGCACTGAAAACTATTGACATATAAAAGAGAAGGAGAGAGAGAGAGAGAGAGAGAGAGAGAGAGAGAGAGAGAGAGAGAGAGAGAGAGAGAGAGAGAGAGAGAGAGAGAGAGAGAGAGAGAGAGAGAGAGAGAGGGAGAGAAAGAGAGGGGAACGGTGACAAATAGAAAAGAAGAGAAAGAGAATAAAAATAGAGGAAAAAGGACACAACCAGACACAAAGAGTCAGACAGACAGCAACAGACAACACAAAACAAACGACCCAACCATGTTTATTATCTTTCGTGGCACAGAAGGTTAGCATCCGAAACTATTTTTCCCTCTCTTTTTTTTCCGTTTTCCTCCCCCCCCCCCCCCTTTCGCTCGTTACGCTGGTCATCCCGGGACAAAAGGCATCCCGGGGGAACTGTGTGTCAGGGGTCGGGGGTCGTGGGGGGCAGACGGAGGGGGGGGGGGGGAGGGACATAGGTGATTCGTAATTCGTGCTTCGGTTTCGGACACGGGTCGGTAACCTTATTCCGCTTAGTTTCATCTTTCGAGTATATAAAACATAATAAATAAATGATAAATAAATAATACCCATTTCGTTTTACTATATTAATATGTCAGATAATAAATAAAGTCCCTTTTGCTTCACTTCATTAATATGATAGATAATAAATATAATCAAGTCTCGGCATTAGACGTGTGACTTCGGGCCGGGTGATTTCGGGGGGGGGGGGGGGGTCCTAGGTTGCCACCCCGTGATTTCATGGAGTGAGTATGTCTTCTAATCTGCATTTGTTATTTTTTTGGGATTATTATTATAATAATTATAATGGTTATCATAGTAATTGCATCAATTTTGATAATAATAATGATAATGAAAACGTTAATGACAACAATAAAAACTATAGGATTAATGTTAATATTATAAAAAAAAAAACAATGCTAATCGCAATAATAATATCATTATCATAATCTCTGTCATCGTAACTATCATCAACGTCATATTTTCAAGTTCCCCCCCCCCCCCCCCCTTTATATCACTGTCAAGGTAAAAACAAAGGCATTAACTGATGCGCACAATCCGTCTGAAAATTACGTCAATGACAACACGTCTCTCAATCCATCATTATTTCATCTTCACGCTCGCATGACGCTTTGTCACGAACACGGGCTTAATGAGTCGGTGCATAAACAGAGGTATGTGTATGCACGCGTGACTTGGCATACAATTCTGTATACTTGGCAGTTACATGTACGCACATACGCACGCTTATCCATGCTAACTTTCATACTTTTACTCTCTTTTACACATTCACGCACCCACATTTCTACACACATACACACACACACGTGAAAGTCTGTAGGAACCCAGAATACTCGCGCCAGTTACTTACGTCTGTATAATTATAGTCTCATCTTCAGTCATCTTCCATCATGACCGTGGGAGCGTGTGAACGTACGTACGTGTGTGTATATGTGTGTGTGTTTGTGTGTGTGTTTGTGTGTGTGTGTGTGTGTGTGTGTGTGTGTGTGTGTGTGTGTGTGTGTGTGTGTGTGTGTGTGTGTGTGTGTGTGTGTGTGTGTGTGTGTGTGTGTGTGTGCGCGTGTGGTTTGAGAATACGAATCCATCAAACAGTACAATTTACCAAAAACTCATGTCTATGTGGTTAAACTCACCTCATTAAGGTTAGGAAGCAGTTTATAAACCCAATTACAACAGCAAAAAAAATGGAAGACAAAACCATGAACACATCCTTACAGAATCAATTACCGAAAAATAACGAAAAAATCATACCACAAAAAAAAAAAAAAAAAAAAAAAACTGAGCTCTAGCGCGTTCCTGGTAACACTTTCCTGGGAGAGGCATTTTTTGTGAGTCTAACTACCGCCTCGGGGAACAAAGGCGCTCCCAGAATCCCGAAAACAAGATCCCGTGAGATGTTACCTTTGTTTAGGTAATTACTACGATGTCCTTAGGGGTAAGATGTTCTTAGGATCTCTTACGGGAGAGAGAGCTTACCGTGGTTCATATGGTGTTTGGAGACCATGGAATCCCTCTGTGTAACCTTGGAGTTCAGGTAATGTAGCCAACGTCGCAGAGACCAGTGCTAAGGACTGTTTGTTGATCTTGGTTGCTTGTTTATGGTGTCTCCGTCATTTTTTTTTTTTTTGCCAAGAATCCTCGCCTTTTTCAGAAGGCAGGTTGGGACATCTCATCAAAACAGTGACGTGGATTTATGCGATGACATGGATGGTACTTATACTGTTTGGGACGCGAGTGTCAAACAAACACGGATTACGCAGCACACAGTGACGCAGGAGGGAAACAGAAATAGCCCGAGAAAGAGATGAACACATAGGAAGATAGGCATGCAGTTTTAGAGACAGTGCTAATGTTAGAGATACATAGAATGAAGGACAGAAAGAAATGGAAATAAAGAGACAGAGAGACGAAACCCAGACAGAGGCGCCACAATCAGCAAATGCGTACCCCGTCAACCATTTCCCTGCCCGTAGCTTCTTCCCTGTCAAAACAGCCAAATGATAACTCTCGCTCTCGCTGTGGCCGCTGGAGGCGCTGGGGCTGCCAGCTGTGAAGTCAAGGTCGTGACCTTCGGCTCAGCAAGGGTACTGCACCTCTCATAGCCGAGGCCTTCAGGATGACGTCAGGGTTCCTTTCTGTTTGTCTGATCTTCTTACCATTCATTGGTGTGTCTGCCTCTTGGAATGGTGGCTTGGCTGCTCGGTGCGGGTTTGGCTAGTCTCGTTTCTGCTTTTTAGGTTTGCCTCTCTATCTCAGTCCCTTTGTCTCGTGTCATTTTGTTTGCCTTGGTGTTCTCGCCTGCCTGTCTGTCTGTTTTACTCCGTCTTCCTCTTCTTCCCACTCTCTCTCTTTTCCAAATTCCTGCGAGATACATATGGAAAAGTCTTGAATGCGTTGTTTATATTTATCTTACCTAA
>NC_061836.1:16714043-16716543 GCF_019202785.1 Penaeus chinensis
ATTCTCTTCTGTTATGTTCTACGATGTGAAACGTTAGAGTATAAAACGAGTGAGGAATGTTGCGTCACCTACGGTATGTTGACTATTTTTATTTGGTATAGAAGTTTTTTTGTGTTTCACCCAGGGCAGAAGTAAGATTTACAGACGTGAAATGCCAATTACTGAATCCATCATTAAAGCTCCCTTCTAGTATAAATGTGCCTTTGTGTGACCCAAGGCAGAAACGCTTTCAGTTTCGCTGGTAACCGTTCAAGGAAACCATCTTTCAAAGAAAAAATCGTTTTATTCATTTAGAAGTAGATCTTAGCTGACCAATGATTAGGTTTTAAGTGTATACTTTTTTAGGATTCCAATTCATCATTTTAAATTAATAAATGTTATAGTCATAAAGTAAATGCGACTGGATAGGTCATCCTGAAGTAGGTTATTTACATATAAAATGCGCCATAAATGTTTTTAGGGTCATCTTAGACTCAAAATAAATCTTTATTATGCTTATGCATGTTAACCCTTAACCCTGTCACATTTAAAGCCCATTTTTGAAATTCAAAGATGAATACTTTTCATGATTTTGAATTCCACTTTCTAAAAATACCCTTATGCTAGAGGAAAAATATATAAATTTCAAAATGTAAATATACATATCCCATGACCCGAACTTAAATGTGCTCCTTATTTCCTATATTTTGAAAATCTTATATATATATATATACATATATATATATATATATATATATATATATATATGTACACACAC
Organism: Penaeus chinensis; assembly: GCF_019202785.1. Taxonomy (NCBI): domain Eukaryota; kingdom Metazoa; phylum Arthropoda; class Malacostraca; order Decapoda; family Penaeidae; genus Penaeus; species Penaeus chinensis. The sequence goes on from NC_061836.1 coordinate 16,714,801, forward strand.
ACACACACACACACACACACACACACACACACACACACACACACACACACACATATATATATATATATTATGTAATAATTTATATTTGCAGTACTTTCTTTCTAATTACGTTTATTCACTTCCACCCTCAGACCAATAAGCTACCAGTTGCTATTTGCAATGATTCGCTTCTGGTGTACTTTTGCAATTCCAGGAAGCCGCTTTCTAGAATCCGCGGATGCCATCTAGGTCTCCATCTGTGCTTGGTGGACCATAAAGCAAGAAATCCATTTGTAAAAGCGATACGTATCTTGCCGTGACAAGCATGGTTCTTCCGTGTCACCCTGTCGCGTGAAGGAGGGGGGAGAGAGAGAGAGAGAGAGAGAGAGAGAGAGAGAGAGAGAGAGAGAGAGAGAGAGAGAGAGAGAGAGAGAGAGAGAGAGAGAGAGGGGGAGAGAGAGAGAGAGAGAGAGAGAGAGAGAGAGAGAGAGAGAGAGAGAGAGAGAGAGAGAGAGAGAGAGAGATGGGGGGGGAGCAAGAGAGAGGGGGGAGGTAGATAGATAGATAGATAGAGAGAGAGAGAGAGAGAGAGAGAGAGAGAGAGAGAGAGAGAGAGAGAGAGAGAGAGAGAGAGAGAGAGAGAGAGAGAGAGAGAGAGAGGAAGGAAGAAGGGGGGGCGAGAGAGAGAGGGAGAGGTAGATAGATAGATAGACATAGATAGATAGATAGATAGCGAGAGAGAGAGAGAGAGAGAGAGAGAGAGAGAGAGAGAGAGAGAGAGAGAGAGAGAGAGAGAGAGAGAGAGAGAGACAGAGAGAGAGGGAGAGAGAGAGAGAGAGAGAGAGAGAGAGATAGCGAGAGAGAGAGAGAGAGAGAGAGAGAGAGAGAGAGAGAGAGAGAGAGAGAGAGAGAGAGAGAGAGAGAGAGATAGACAGAGAGAGAGAGAGAGAGAGAGAGAGAGAGAGAGAGAGAGAGAGAGAGAGAGAAAGAGAGAGAGAGAGAGAGATAAGTAGATAGAGAGATAGATAGAGGGAGGAGGAAGCGAGAGAGAGAGGGGGGATATAGATAGCTAGAGAGAGAGAGAGAGATAAGTAGATAGAGAAAAGGAGAGAGAGTGAGTGAGTGAGAGAGAGAAAATGAAATAATATTTTACAAAAGTGAACATGCAAATTCTGGGTTTGAAACCGCCTCCCTTGGTGCGTGGGCGGGGAGAGGTTGGCAGGTGGAAGGGGAGAAGGGTAGGGGCGGGGAGAGTGGTAGGGTGGGGTGTGGGGGAAGGGGATCTTTAGACCGTTAGACGCGCTGATGACTCTTGGTCACTCAAAAAAAAAAAAAAAAAAAAAAAAAAAAAAAAAAAAGGCCAGAGCCTTGTTCTGTGAAATGGAAAGCGCGAGTCTTGTAACATGATTGACATCTGACTTGACCTCTTTCTCCGAATTTGTGAATGAAATTTCGTAGAGTAATATTAATGAGTTGGTTTATCTGTAGTTTCGTAAATAACTAAGTGAAATGACAGTAAATATGCCCTTGTTTAAAAAAACAAAATAAGAAGAAAATCTTTATTACCCTTGCCCGGAAATGTAAACTTACATACCTTTTATTACTTTTAATTCTGTACCTAAGTTTCCCCAGGGTCACAAGCGCGGTAACACAAAAAAATATATATTACAGAACATACCACTGATACTAATTTGACACGTTAATGCCATTTACTTGTGACAGTGCTCGTTACAGCCTCTTAGGCAGTGACTCGCAAAATTAGGA
>NC_061836.1:16729043-16734043 GCF_019202785.1 Penaeus chinensis
GGGAGAGGGGGATGATGATGAGGAGGAGGAGGAGGAAATGGAGGAGGAAGAGAGTGAGGGGCAGAGAAGGAGGGAGAGAGTGAGGGGCAGAGGAGGAGGAAGAGAGTGAGGGGCAGAGAAGGAGGGGGGGAGTGAGGGGCAGAGGAGGAGGAGAGAGAGTGAGGGGCAGAGAAGGAGGGAGAGAGTGAGGGGCAGAGGAGGAGGAAGAGAGTGAGGGGCAGAGAAGGAGGGGAGAGAGTGAGGGGCAGAGGAGGAGGAAGAGAGTGAGGGGCAGAGAAGGAGGGGGGGAGTGAGGGGCAGAGGAGGAGGAAGAGAGTGAGGGGCAGAGAAGGAGGAGAGAGTGAGGGGCAGAGGAGGAGGAAGAGAGTGAGGGGCAGAGAAGGAGGGAGAGAGTGAGGGGCAGAGGAGGAGGAAGAGAGTGAGGGGCAGAGAAGGAGGGAGAGAGTGAGGGGCAGAGGAGGAGGAAGAGAGTGAGGGGCAGAGAAGGAGGGGGGGAGTGAGGGGCAGAGGAGGAGGAAGAGAGTGAGGGGCAGAGAAGGAGGGAGAGAGTGAGGGGCAGAGGAGGAGGAAGAGAGTGAGGGGCAGAGAAGGAGGGAGAGAGTGAGGGGCAGAGGAAGGAGGAAGAGAGTGAGGGGCAGAGAAGGAGGGAGAGAGTGAGGGGCAGAGGAGGAGGAAGAGAGTGAGGGGCAGAGAAGGAGGGAGAGAGTGAGGGGCAGAGGAGGAGGAAGAGAGTGAGGGGCAGAGAAGGAGGGGGAGAGTGAGGGGCAGAGAAGGAGGGAGAGAGTGAGGGGCAGAGGCAGAGGAGGAGAGTGAGGGACAGAGGCAGAGGAGGAGGGGGGGAGTAAGAGGCAGAGGAGCCAGAGGAGGGGGAGGAGTGAGGGGCAGAGGAGGAGGGGGCAAGTGAGGGGGGTTACATGTGCGTCAATAACCCTGCGTGAAGGTCGTCCGGTCAGGCAGAAGTGGAACGACCTCTCTAGTCGTCCAGGTTATTATGGATAGGCGGTGTTGTTGTTGTTATTGTTTTTTTTTTCGTTTAGTATTTGTTATTATTCTGTTCCTTTTCTTTTGTTGTTTTTTTGTACATTTTGTTATTTATTTTTATTAAGTTCTAGTTATTGCTGTTGTATGTTTATGTGTTTGTTGCTATTTTTCATTGTTGCAATTTTCTGTAATAATTTTTCTTCATAGATTCTTGTTGTGAAATGAAAGAATAACAATAACATAGAGTTCGACAAACAGATGCAATATCAACATTAACACCTTATCAACAAAACCGAATCATATCAAGAGCAGCAAAGAAGCAAATTATCAACAACATCGTAGGAATGAAGTAAAACAAAAAAATAGCTAAATAAATACTAAAAAACAAACAAAAAAACACTGCAATAAGAACAATAATAAACGTATGACCCATAGAATAACAACAACAGCAGTAGAATAAACATCAACAAAAAACAACAACAAAAACACTACACACCTAAGAAAAACAAGAAACAAAAACAGCGATGATTCAGCTGCATTCACAGAAACATTTCCTAGGGGTAAGGAGGACGAAAACGGGAAAGGAATTTTTTAATTAATCGCAATAATTCTTTTACGCTCGTCACCCTCTCTCTCTCTCTCTCTCTCTCTCTCTCTCTCTCTCTCTCTCTCTCTCTCTCTCTCTCTCTCTCTCTCTCCCTCCCTCCCTCCCTCCCTCCCTCCCTCTCTCTCTCTCTCTCTCTCTCTCTCTCTCTCTCTCCCTCCCTCCCTCCCTCCCTCCCTCTCTCTCTCTCTCTCTCTCTCTCTCTCTCTCTCTCTCTCTCTCTCTCTCTCTCTCTCTCTCATTTCTCTTTTAGCGTGTTTAATTTCGTTGCATTTTTTATTTGTGTTTTATAGTAAGTAGTATTTCATAGTAATTTTAATCCCAGTGATTGTGATGGATGTGTGATTGTGTTATGGATTTACAGCTCAGAATTACAACGGTTTTTATTATTGGAAATGCTGGTGATGATACGAAAACGATAATACGACTGATTTATATCACAATTTTACATAATAAATATCCTTAAATATCTATGAAAATATAATCTCGTTTAATGATTTAGTTAACAATTTTCTGATATACTTCAATGTTTTATCTTCATATCATTTAATCTTAGATTTATTTAGTTTCTCGGTGTCGCAATTTCCAATTTTATAGCTATTTGATTGTGGTGATTTTTTCATTAAAAGAAAAGTTTTCACACATTTATTTTCGCTTTCTTGTTCATTTTTTTGTTCGTCTTTTTGTTTTTTTATCATATTTTCTTTCTCTTCTTGCCCCTTCTCGTATTCCCTTATTTATCATTAATTATTGCTATATCAATTCTAAATACATTTTTGATTTTGCTTGTTATCGTTAATGACCTGCACGACAACTTCTAGCTTATTAAATGAAGATTATGATAATGATAATACTGATAACGATAATTACATCCGTAATAATGGAAAATAAAAAATAATAACATAATAATAACAACAATAACAATCCCTATGATAATATAAAAACACGAATATAAACAACAAAAAATATCAGAAGAATTAAAAGTAATAAAAAGATCGTTCACCCATACCAGATCAGACGCCCGGATCACGTAGGGTCCGCCGGCCAGCCTCCTCCTCTTAACCTTTCTGACACGGCGTTCTTGTTTACTGATATATCACATAGCTCCTGTAAAACATACGACGTGACGCGGATGTCGGGTTTGTTTAGGTGAACAAAGAGATTTTCCCGTCGAAGAATTTGGCTTTTGTTTCTCTGTTTTTGTTTGGCCTTCGAGAATTGCAATTAAAGTCCGTTCGTTTTTGTCTAGTGGGTGTGTGTGTGTGATCTGTTTTTTTGCTTCGGTCTTTTGGACGTGTCGCAAAAGGTATCCCATCTTTTTGAGGTGTGTGTGTGTGTGAGGGTATTTCGCTCACTCTCTCTCTCTCTCTCTTTGTGCTTGGGTGTTTCTTTGTCTTTGCCTTTGTCCTTCTTTCTCTCTTTCTGTTTGTGCTTCTTTTGGTTTCTCTCTTTCTGTCTCGCTCTTTCTTTCATCGTGTGTTTTGGGGTCTTACCGCTCTTTCCAAATGTGTCTCTTTTTATCTCACTTTCCTTCCTCTATAAGTGTGTGCAGATATTTTACTCTCTCACTTTACCCTATCTCTCTCCTCTCCCTCCCTCTCTTCCTCTTTTCCCTTCCCCTTTCTCTTTCTCTCTTTCTCTTTCCCTCTCTGTCCCTCCCCCCCCCCCCCTCTCTCTCTCTATCTCTCTTTCTCTCTCTCTCTCTTCCTCCCGCCATTATGTGCCTGAGGATATTTTGCTCTTTCTCATTATACCTGTGTTTCACCTCCCTTCCCCCCTCTCTCCGTGCTTTTAAAATTGAACTTCAACTGAACAGTAACAAAGAACAATCATTTTACTTTCAGATAAAGGATACAAACTTTATAAGAATTATTAAATGCGGTTAAGAGCTACGTGTTGCCAGTTCGTCATGACGCTACGCAGCATCACATTATATGTTCACACCCACATCCACACTCACTGCCCGTTCCTCCTTGCCCCTTACTCTCACACACATGCACATTACCAACTCCTCTTCCCCACCTTACACACACACACACACACACACACACACACACACACACACACACACACACACACACACACACACACACACATACACGCCCTACCCAGTCCTCCTCCCCTTTTACATACACACATACATTCACAGATACCCTCCCCTCCCCCTTTTCCCTCACTGACGCACGTACAACACGCGTACACGCAGACACATAAACACCCACCTCCTGCTTCCGCGTTTCTTTGAGAATTAACACGCCCATTCATACTGTAATCTCCCCTTGTCTTCAGTGTTTACCGTACAGGCGACTTTGATTGGTTACCGTACGCGAAGGTATGAAAACGTTTTTAGTTTATTTTTCTGATACCCAAAAGGTAATGTAATTGTAACAGAAAAAACGCTGGTTTTGATGTATACTTTTTTGTGCACCTGTGATGGCCTTGATTGACGGATGTTTTTTTTTTTTTTTTTTTTTTTTTTCTAACCACTTGCTTTATTTTCATATATATCATAGGTAGACTTTAGAGTATTTCATCTTCCCTTCCAACATTGACGCATGGTTCTTCGTCTCTTCCCTCAAGAGCACGTTTGGTTTCTGTTAACGTCTGCCCAACCCATGCTCACTGAGCATTTATCACGACTGACTCATAGCAACCGCTTCACAGAAACCCAATCTTTTTGTAAATATTTTAATTATTGATTCATTTAAGAATTTTAATGATTTATTTTTTTTTTCAAATAGAAATAGCGGTACTTTTGCTCTCTCCTTGACTCCCGTATCGGCCACGAAGGACAGACGCAGGTTCGTGCTTGGGTATTGAGGCTATGACTTGCAAGACGGTTATAATGCCGCGCGTCCAATCTTAACCACATTAACAGCAAGCAGGTTCATTGGCTTTTTCCTCATGTTTTTTCTCTCTTTTTTTCACGCTGAATTGTTTTGTCTCCGTCTTGCTGGAATTGCTTGTGGATGCATCTGTTGACGACGGCGAGTCCCGTGTCAAATATTTGTAAATCTCGTAATGTCTGGGTCACTCACGCGCGTTCCCACATATTCACGGTTGAAAATTTCTCCAACAGTTACGTTTCTCATCCTTTGTGAAAAGCCGGTGCTTTTGTCTTCCCACGTGTCAGCTTATTATCGTTTGTCTTTCTGGCAAATTTCGAACCCTTACCTCCACCGCCACTGAACGTTCTCGTAGCGCGGCAGCTCCGTGAAGGAAAAGGGAGGCTTTGAGAAAAGGGAGTTTTCACGCTGTTGTGTTTTCATTTCCGTTGTCTAAGGTAATTACCACACCTCTCTTTTGACGTTTAAATTACCACATCCAGATATGTGCCACGGGACGTCTTGTCTGCGTAACGGAATCTCCACTGTATGGTGTTGCTGGAACTAATAGATGTATAGAAGTGTTAGTA
>NC_061836.1:16746543-16756543 GCF_019202785.1 Penaeus chinensis
GTTCGCGCCTCAAAGGCAGGGAAAGTGGATCTAATTTTGGGAATCTGTGAACAAAACCATAATGGAAGGTACGATTTGTCCCAGGGGAGTCTCGTTTCTCTAAGTGTTGATGCTCGAGGCTGTGTCGGTGGGCGCTTGTGGCAATAAATAGGAGTTGCATCGCGTACCCATTTCAAGAATTCTGCCGCAAGGTTATAATGAAATAGAAAATTAGCAATGAAGTAAGCCGCAACGAAATCAAATGAAATACAATCATAGAAAATACAAAATTACTTTTTTATGTATAATTTTCAAGGCCAAAAAATATTATAGACATTATTCATGTTACTATTCTGTTTTGTTATATGACATTCATGACCAAAGAATAACACGATGCCTCACATTTGGTATTTTTGCATCTTGCGTGAAAGAAGAAAGAAGAAAATTACTAAAGTGCAAAACAAGCCAGTGCGATACTGATAAGAAAAGAAAATAATTCGAAGAAAAATGTTTTTCAATGGAATTTATCCAGTCATAAGACGCCGCCGGGAATTATGCTCTTCGGGCTGTCTATTATCCGGCCGCCAGCGCTGGCAATGACCCCTTTGTTGCTCTGCTCTATATCCTTTTCGTCGCCGTCTCTCTCTCTCTCTCTCTCTCTCTCTCTCTCTCTCTCTCTCTCTCTCTCTCTCTCTCTCTCTCTCTCTCTCTCTCTCTCTCTCTCTCATTCTCCCTCCCTCTCTCTTTCTCTCTCTGTTTGTTAGTCTTTCAGTCTGTCTGTCCCCCCCTCTCTCTCTCTCTCTTTCCCTCTCTCTCTCTCTCTCTCTCTCTTTCCCCCCCCCCCTCTCTCTCTCTCTCTCTCTCTCTCTCTCTCTCTCTCTCTCTCTCTCTCTCTCTCTCTCTCTCTCATTCTCCCTCCCTCTCTCTTTCTCTCTCTGTTTGTTAGTCTTTCAGTCTGTCTGCCGCCCCCCCCCCTCTCTCTCCCCATTCTCTGTCTCATTCCCTCTCTCTCTCTCTCTCTCTCTCTCTCTCTCTCTCTCTCTCTCTCTCTCTCTCTCTCTCTCTCTCTCTCTCTCTCTCTCTCACCCACCTACTCTTTCTCTCTCTCTCATTCCCCCTCTCTCTCATTCCCCCCCCCCCCCCTCTCTCTCTCTCTCTCTCTCTCTCTCTCTCTCTCTCTTCCTCATTCTCTCTCTCATTCTCCCCCCTCTCTCTTTCTCTCTCTGTTTGTTTGTCTTTCTGTCTGTCTGCCCCCCCCCCTCTCTCTCTTTCTCTCATTCTCTCTCTCTCTCTCTCTCTCTCTCTCTCTCTCTCTCTCTCTCTCTCTCTCTCTCTCTCTCTCATTCCCTCTCTCTCTCATTCTCTCATTCACTCTCTCTCTCTCTCTCTCTCTCTCTCTCTCTCTCTCTCTCTCTCTCTCTCTCTCTCTCTCTCTCTCTCTCTCTCTCTCTCTCTCTCTCTCTCTCTCTCTCTCTCTCTGTTTGTCTGTCTCTGTATGTATGTATGTATGTATCTATCTATCTATGTATATATGCATGTATGTATGTATCTCTCTCTCTCTCTCTCTCTCTCTCTCTCTCTCTCTCTTTTATTTTCCTCCCTCCCTCCCCCCTCTCTCTGTTTATCTGTCTCTGTATGTATGTATGTATCTATGTATGCATGTATGCATGTCTGTCTATCTGTCTGTCTCTCCTCTGTATGTATGTATGTATGTATGTATGTATGTATGTATGTATATATGTATCTATGTATGTATGTATGTATAAGGCTGTCTGTCGGTATCTCTCTCTCTCTCTCACTCTCTCTCTATTTATATATATATATATATTTTTTTTTTTATATTCATATATATATATATATATATTAACACTGCGATAGATAGAAATGGAAAATCCCCCGAGTATCGAATCTTTATCAGCGCTTGTATTGCCAAAGAGAAGATGCCTCAGACGGAGGAGAACTTGGAAATTAATTTACTCAGTCATGAATTGCCTGGAGCAGAGGGAAAAAGGATGAGTGCATATGTATGTATAAACATATTTGTATACATACATATATATGTATGTATATTAACACACACATACATATTTATATGTATGGATGTATATACATGTATGGTTACACATGCATGTATATGTGTATGTATTGCATGTGTATCTTTATATTAACCTCTATAACATTTTTTTAGCAATTCTTCCATCCACCTACCTACGCACCCATCCACCAACCCATTCATTCATCCTTCCTTCCTTCCTTCCTTCCTTCCTTCCTTCCTTCTATCCATCCATCCATCCATCCATCCATCCATCCATCCATCCATCCATCCACCCACCCACCCACCCATCCACCCACCCATCCATCCACCCACCCACCCACCCACCATCCATCCATCCATCCATCCATCCATCCATCTCTTCCATTATCTGATATTTTTGTTAATCCGAAGTAGAGATAAATCAATTCATTCACACGATAACTCCCTCCCAGTCACTCGATTGTTAAAACTTTTGACATTTGTACACACCGTGGGAGCGAGTTGCCAACGCGGCATTATGGCAGATGGTTAGGGTACATGTTTTTGCTGATTGTTTAGCCCATTTTTTATTGTCTCAATTGAGTTTTTTTTTTTTTTTTTGTAAGTTATTATTTATTTGTTTTCAATGTGGTGCGGATTTTTCGAGAATATATTTAGCCGACATTTATCGCTACCGGTCTGTCTCAAATCTTGCCATATGAAGGTCGGTTGATTGTACAAGGGCGTCTCGAGCTAAACAATTAAAGTTCATTTCGTTAGCCTCTTTCGTACTGTTCGATCGCCAACTCCATGAGTCGTTAAGTGATGATGTGTTTATCTATCTATCTATCTTTCGATCTATCTTCTATCTAACTTTCTTTCTATACATTTGTCAATCTATTTATCTAAAGATCTATCTGTGCCGATCGATCTATCTAAAGATCTATCTGTGCCGATCTATCTATCTATTTATCTCTAAATCAGTTGATAAGTCAGTTAGTTTATTTGTCTATTTATCTATCAGTAAATCAGTCTGTCCACCTATAGATATAGATATTTGTCTATCTGGCTATATATCTATTCATCAGTGGTTAATCTCCTCTGTCTACTTGTATGTATAGACAGATAGAGATAGACCGACAGACAGACTGACAGACAGAAAGATAGGCAGACAGAAAGACAGACAGACAGACAGACAGACAGACAGACAGACAGACAGACAGACAGACAGACAGACAGACAGGCAGACAGACAGGCAGGCAGACAGACGGACGGACGGACAGACAGGCAGACAGACGGACGGACGGACATACATACAGACAAACGGACGGACAGACAGACAAACAAACAGATAGACAAACAGACAGATAGACAGACAGACAGACAGACAGACAGACAGACAGACAGACAGACAGACAGACAGACAGACAGACAGACAGACAGACAGACAGACAGACAGACAGACAGACAGACAGACGGACAGACAGAGCTGCAAGGGCGCGTGTGGCGATGAATGAATCCGTCGTTCACATCCTCCGTCGGTTTTCTCTCTGCGCCCTGTAATTATTGCACAAGAAGCTCACGTGTTTTTCTTTTATCTTTTTTGTTTTGTTTTACTGACTGGCGTTGCCTAATTGATCTATTAGCCAATATAAATGTTGTTGTTGAATGTTGAAATAGATTTGTTTATATTTTATTTCTTTACCTCATATTGGGTAATAGATCTATCATATATACTCAACAGGGCATCATGTTAACGAATCAATATAGTTACAAATGCGACAGTTCTTAAATATATGGATGTAAGAATTAATGCTTTTGTTCCTAGATAAAAGTGAGAGTTTCAACACTATTCGTTACGGCGAAGATGCCTTTAATGACGTCATTATTTTCTTCTGCGTAGATCATAGCAAACGTTTTCTCATATTGTGTTGCAATGTATGTGTTCGGAATTAAGTTGAAGGACATTGGGTTACTGTATCTTAAATATGTATTTATCTCAAGTATGTTTTATTTTTATTGATTAACCATCTTTTATTAGGCATACATGTAAACAAGACTATTTATCCCACTGGTTAAATAATATGCCCAGAACTAACATGAACGTCAGCCTGCGATAAGAAAATAGACAAAACTCAGAAGACGATTAAAATAAGCTTCAAGAAAACGCGAGACACAGAGGGAGAGGATGATAGCCTTTTACAAGAATCCGTTAGTATCGTGGGAACATGTGCTTCAGTGTGATAACGTGCGATCACGTTTTATGGCAGCGGTTGTCACTGCCCCCCGCCATGACACACGCTTTTTATGACAGGGATCTCCGCTATGCCGGGAGCTGTCGAGTGGTCAGCCCTTCTCTTGACATGGGTTGAGGCTGTTACTGGTTCGTTCTCTCAGTTTTGTCTGTCTGATTTTTCTTTTTTTTGCTTATTCAATTCATGGCTTGTCTTTTTTCTCTCTGTCTGCCTGTCTCTCTTGTGCTTGCTTTCTCTGCCTGTTTGTTTCTGTCTCGCTCGCTTCTCTTTCTCTGTCTCTATCCCTTTCTCTCGTTATACATCCCACCTTCTCTACCTCTTTCTTTCTTTACCCTCTCACTCAGTCTCGCCCTTTCTCTGTCTCTAGCTCTCTCTCACTATATATATATATATATATATATATATATATATATATATATATATATATATATCTCACCCTCTCTACCTCTTCTCTATCTTTCTTTACCCCCCCTCCCCTCAGCCCCACCTACTTACGAGCATCCTTCTCCCCGCCGCGACTGGTGCCTCTCGTTCCTCCGAAGTGCTACTGTCCGACCGCGACCATAGACGGCGTCGGTCACAAGGTTGGCCCTCCGTCGGCAAGCGGCAGTGGTGGGTCTGCGGTGGAGGTCCAAGGGCCTTCCGTTTTCTGTGACACTCCGTCACCCGCCTAAAGTTGGCGTGGGCGGGCGAGCGCTGCTGGCTCGGTTTGCGTTCGTCGTTTGTTTTGGTTTGCACGGTGGTTTCTTTTCTTTTCTTTTTCGAGAGGTTACTTTGTCTTCGTATTTACGACAGAACGCACGTACACACTCGCGTTCATATGAACGTCGCTCGCATGCTCAGCAGCATGTATTCCTCTCGATCCTTTCTGCTCTTGTCTTCTCCTCCATCTCTCCCTCTCCATCCTTTCTACATTTTCTCCCCCTTCCTCGTTCCTCATCACCTCCATCTCTCCCTCCCTCTCCATCTTCCTCATCCCCCTCCTTCCTCCTCCCTCCCTTCCCAAGTTTAACCAGCCCCGAGCCGTGCCAACGTCCAGGCGACTTTCCCAGGATTAGCACATGCATAATTTAGTCGTGGTGCAGCGGCAGTCCCGTGGCCACAGAGGGCGAGTCGTGCCGTGGATGTTCCTCTTAGTGAGCAAGCAGGCTACATCTCTCCTTCATGATCATGCAAGACCGACCTCAGACCTCTTATGCAACGTAAAATGAACTTGTACGACTTAAAGCTTAAAGTCAAAGGTTATTGCATATGATTTTCATGCATTATTTACGCCTGAGAAGAGAAAGATGGGTGGTTGAGATATTCTCGTTTTCGTGAGTGCGCTGAGAACATACAGACACACACAAGAAGAAAATAAAGTAGTTTGCACCTTGCCTGAGGGAAGTTCGTGCTGGCTGGAGGCGTTATAACCACACCCTTATATAATGTGTGATTTACTGCTTTGTAAAACATCAACACACACACACACACACACACACACACACACACACACATACACACACACACACGAGAAATATACAACAGTATCGTATATAAGTAGATAGAAGATCATAATCCCGCCCCCTGAAAATATGTAACTCACGGCTTCGTAAATAATACTAACATTAATATCCGAAAAATTATTACAAAGACAATACACTATATAATCATTTATTCCTGTTAAACAATTTGCAGCACTTTATCAAACGCACTTCAACGACATGGAATATGAATAGACAGAATGAATATGAGAAAATAAGTGATGAAAACATAGTCTAACCTTGTATTTGGAATTCAAAAAGTGATCTATATGTGATACCGTTTTTGGTGATGGAGGATGTGTTTTGCATGAGTAATGTGGTCCATTTTTCTGCAACGATTGTCAGGTGTGTTGCAAATGAGTGTAAAAATGTAAAGTATGGTTAGTATGGAATTATATTAGATGTACTAAAGAAGAGGTATATTTCTAGCCTTTGGTAGGTTGTATATATCTCAAGATATAGAGATTGTGTGTGATGTGGTATGTACCTAGTAGATTCATATCCTTGTGCCCTTGTTTCTTGTGTTGTGTTTTCTTCGTGTTCCTTGAAAGTGCAAGTTTAGTAAGCAACAGTTGGCGAATGCATACACATGCAAACACATAGACATATGCTGTATGTGTGTGTGTGTGTGTGTGTGTAAATATATATACATATATATATATATATATATATATATATATATGTATCTATGAACCGCGTTCATGTTGACAAATGTATAAAAGGTATGAATGAGAATGAATATCTTCACAATACAAGAGATGTATTTGACCGGTTTCGACTTTTTCTTCGTCAGAAATACATGTATTTCTGACGAAGACAAAGTCGAAACCGGTCAAATACATCTCTTGTATTGTGAAGATATTCATTCTCATTCATACCTTTTATACATATGTATCTATATATATATATATATATATTGTATATATATTTATATATATATATATATATATATATATATACACACACACACACACACACACACAAACATACTTGTACACACACACACACACACACACACAAATGTGTGTGTGTGTGTGTGTGTTGTGTGTGTGTATGTGTGTATGTGTGTGTGTGTGTGTGTGTGTGTGTGTGTGTGTGTGTGTGTGTGTGTGTGTGTGTGTACACATATATGTATATATACATATATATATATATATATATATATATATATATATATAAATATATTTAAATGCGCTGAACTAGCATATGCTCAAAATTGTTGCTCTGATAATGATTTCCTGGTGCTCTTGAAAGCGTCATTGATGTCACCGTTGGCGCTTCTTCCCGTCGCCTTCCTCCTCCTCCATCATCACCTTCGCAGCGACTAACGTATGACTGGTTCTCGGCGCGTGCGGGGCTGCTGACGAAGACAGGTGAGAGACGAATCGCTCTGCGGGCTTGACACCTCGGCGTCTCGGGAGGCTGAAGGGGAAAGCAAGGGAGAGGGAAAGGCTTTGATGCAGATGCGTTGTTTTGGTAATGTTCGTGGGTTAAGCTCCAGATGTCTTTGTTGTCTTGGTTGTTGATTTCGTGAGATTTATCAGGAGTAGCAGCAGTTTATCAGTTGGAATTGAAGACAGTCGTGTTCTTGTAATCAATGCGTTCTTAGCGCGTTTTGAGGTTTGATTTCTTTATAGCAATTCTGTGTTATCAAATATCATGGGGAATATTATTTAAAGAATTGGAGTAGGCATTATGATCCATTAAAATCATTACTGAGTTATACGATCGACCATTGGCTGCACCGAAAAGCTAAGAACATCCCATTCACTCTAAAACTATTTGGCAAGTAATCACACTGCTGGGATTGTGAAGTAAAAAGGGAATATCCAGACATAGTGTCAATATCAGCTTCATCAAAAATCCTGCAAGAATCCCGTAGAATGCTATTCAATCTGCCTCGAAGGGACAACAAACTTACCTTGAAATAACACACGCGAAAAAAGAAAAATTAAACGTAACAGGATGTAAAATGCAAATAACCTCGAAGCGGAAACAAGACCGAGCATAGAACGGCGAGCAAACACTCCCACGAACGCTCGCAGGTAAACTAATTAACGCGTTGCAAGTATGACGTCAGGATAAGGACACGCCGAGGTAGCATTTACGAACATTTAAATCCGGGTAATCCTCGAAGGCTTCAAAGGTATAGCGAAAATTTGGAGTCGACCACTGCCGGGTGGGAAGTGCGAGGGCCTGCAAAGTTAGGAAGGGAGTGTCGGTTACGCGGCTTCAAGGTCAATACCTTTTAAATTGCATTCCACTCGAGAGGGAAATTGGAAAAAAAAGAGGATTAATTATATGAGGATTTTGCATAACGACATTTCATTAGGAGAGCTGGGTCTTTTAATTCTTCTACATAAGGGAAGTTGTAGGTTCGGTCGTTGTTGTTGATGGTAGAAAATGCACGTGGTTCCTTTTCCGGTCTGGCGAGCTCTGGTATTTACCAATGAATGTTGACGTTGCGGTGCGACTTTGCAAAAATAGATTTTCTTTTTCTTCCTGGGACTTGTTGCTATGCATCATTTACACGGAGTGGCTTTGAATGGACTGGACATGATACATAGGTAATTATAGCAATAGCTACGGGCATTTCTTCGTGCAAGAAACGCCAATGAAATGCTTCGAAAAAACAATCTTACAAGGCAGTTTTAAGCTGTTAAACAATCGGACGGATTCCTTGGCGTGCTTCTAAATGCAGCCAAGACTTTATGTAATAGCCATTTGGTCTCAGTAGTTGTCATTTTCAAGACTTTAACGATAAAAAAGACTTATTTTTTCTGCTTACGAAACGTTAGGTTCTTGCGCCGAGAGTGACAAGGAATTTCGTGATCTTGTACAAGATATATAATTAAATAGTATGTCGTAACAGTGACACTGAGGTGAAAGAGGGGCGGGGGAGAGGAGGGAAAGAGAAACAGAAAAACATTGTGTATAAAGCATATTGTCCGCTAGTTCGCCATGACTAGCCATCGGTGTCGTGTCCCCAATCTAACCCGAAAGAATGATCGCGAGACAATGAGAGATTGCTTTGTAGAATGTTTGATTGGATTGCTGTCTAAGCATTCGGGTTTTTGTAGCGACTTTCTCTCTCTCTCTCTCTCTCTCTCTCTCTCTCTCTCTCTCTCTCTCTCTCTCTCTCTCTCTCTCTCTCTCTCTCTCTCTCTCTCTCTAAACATGACAAACCGTCTGATTTATATATATATATATATATATATATATATATATATATATATAAAGAAGAAAAATCACGTAAGTCGTTGTCTTTGCATCATTCTCACGGATTCCTCCACGTTTGGAATGCACAGCCTTATTGCAAAACCTAATGCACGATGATTATAATTACTGCTTTTAATGTACAACCCCCATTTAGTCATGCAGGTTGACTTTGTGGCGTAACATCAGGCTGAACTATTGACCGTGGAGATATGAAATACACCAAAAATCTTTTGTATTTTCAGGCGATTTTCTTTTCTTAGATTTAGTTACTTAATTTGTGTTTTGGTGAGTTCATGTGTTTCTTTTCGTCGTGTGATATTTTGTATTTCCATTCGTCTGCTGTGGGATTTGTAGATGTGCATTTTGTTTTGTTTTGTTTTGAACAGATGGTTTTGGAAATCATTTTATATGTTGGAGATTCTCACTATCCCCACGAGATGAGTCATGCTCAGAAGATATATATAAGAATTATAAGAAAGAAAAAAAGAATAATAATAGGAATTTATTATCAATACTATTGTTGTTGTTACTGCTAGAGGTGTTACTGTTGCTGTTGTTTTTGTAATTGTTGATAGGGCATTATCACCATCAGGGTCATTATTATCGTCACCATCACTGTATTAGTAATTACACAATAACCTCGGCGACCGTGCGTGGCTGCTGCTCGGG
This sequence comes from Penaeus chinensis, assembly GCF_019202785.1. Taxonomy (NCBI): domain Eukaryota; kingdom Metazoa; phylum Arthropoda; class Malacostraca; order Decapoda; family Penaeidae; genus Penaeus; species Penaeus chinensis. The sequence goes on from NC_061836.1 coordinate 16,756,203, forward strand.
CTGGCCGTCCAATTCTCCAGAGTGAATGACCTTGAGGGAATGCTGCGGCTCAGGAAATGACCTTGAATTTCGCTGTTGTTTTGAGGAAAGCGAATCTCTGTCGTTCTTTATATGCGGAAATTATTATTTATGTTTTTTTATTAGTTTTTATTTTATGGTTGTTTGATTTTTGTTGTTCCTGAGCGAATCTGTAGCTGTGTCCTTATCTTTTTTGTTCTTCTTTCCCCCAACTCTAGACCCACGAGACAAGGCGCCATTTTCCCCAAAGCCACTTTCCCTCTCATGCACGAGCGAGCGAGCCCTGTGTCCAGGCGGGGCGGCGGAGGGCGAGGGCGTTTTCA
>NC_061836.1:16769043-16781543 GCF_019202785.1 Penaeus chinensis
GGGGGGGGGAGGGCAGTAGGATGAGGTTGTAAGTTCTTGACTTACTGTAAGTTGTTGCTTTACATACTTTTGTTGCAAAAAATTCGAGTCTTCGAAAATGAAACACATGTAGAGATATATGAAAGTCTGTAATCTGTTTTGACAAGCTGTCTTTAAATATCATTATCTTGTAATTTCCAGAACGCTTTTACTTAACATTCATCTCTAATATCAGTTTCTTTAGTAACCCTTATCTACTCTTTCTCCGCAGCCACGTTGATAACACAGAGCTGGCAGTCAAGGACGTTCTTCTGCAAGAACTGATGAGCCTAGAACCTGTTGCATTCCAGAAAGTTGCGATTGATATCGATTCGTTTAGGATTGCAAGTAAGTGTTGATTTAAGGTGTACTTTTAACTAGGGTGAGCTTTTCGATATACAAATACCGTTGTTAATGTGTGTAATTAATGGCATTGTCTCTAAGGCTGAGGTGTTGAGTTTTCGAATTGGTCAACTACAAAAAAGTACAAAATTTGTTTCGTTTGTGTGAAACGTTATTTATATTTAACTCTACGGCGGCACTGCTCCATGTTTCACGTACACGTTGGTCCATTTTTTTTATTGACGAAATGTTCTTGACACTGTTTCGAAAGAGGAAGAGATTTGTAGGTAGACGTAAAAGGAAAAACAAAGAAAAGCAGACAAAATGAAAACAAAAAACCTCATAAACCACCTTTTCCTAACCCGTCCGAACTCCACAGGAGAGAGTAACGTCACCCGGACGGAATCAGCAGCCTCTTCGGCGCAAAAGGAGGAGGAGGAGGAAGTCCAGGTGATTAAGGTCGAAGGGACGCAGGAGTCTCCCGGAGGATCTATCGTGATCAAGAAGCCCTCTGGCGGCGCGGATCGCTCGCAGCAGGTACGGAAGGATCACCTGTGGAGGAATAGTGTTTGAGTTCAGCCTTTGTGGCCGTTGTCTGTAAAGTTTATGCTGATAAGGAAGGTATTTTAGTTGTGTCTGAATGAAAACTTTTTATGTTGAAGTTATGTCTGTTTTTTATTATGTAAATAAGACTTATTTTTTTAACTTTAAGAAAAATATAATTTCATTGTTTCTCTTGTGACTTCTCATTTCCAATTCATATCAATTATAGAGACACAGTAACATAACGGCAGATCTATTCTTCGAAAATATTAATAAAACATAGAAACCAGTGTTGGAACTTTCTTCGTATTTGTAATGACTTGCCGATGCGTGAAAGTGACTAGATTAACAAATATCCTCTTGTTACTGCAATCGCTATTATCTAATATATTTTCATCGTAACTGGTTTCAGCGATTTTTTTTCCTTAACTATCCTCCTTATTTACACATCGTTTTTCCTTCTTGTGGCCACAGGACGGCGCGCGCGAGGAGAGCAGCACCGTGGCCAACCTGATCTACCAGTTTGGCGCGTGGCGGCCCGTCAACCCCTACAACTTCCGGCCGTCCTCGCCCGACCCCTCGGCTGTCACTCCGGCGAATCCGACCGTGCGCCCCGCCAGCGCCTCCGTCCGCCCCTTCTACAACCCCAACCAGAGGCCAGCACGCCCCTCGAGACCACAGGAAAAGAACAACCCCGTCACTCCTCCACATCGCACGACCAAGAGGACTACGACCAGCAGTACCACGACTACGGCTTCTACTACTACAACTACGACTCCTCCTCCTCCGCCTCCAACTACGACCACCACAACTACAACCACACCAGCTACAACTACCACTACAACCACCACGACGACCACAACTACAACGACTCCTCGACCCACGACGACTGCAAGCGCGAGTACGTTGCAGTTCAACAATCGGTTCGGAATTCCCTTGGAGGATCTGGGCTCGAAGGAGAACAAGATGACGACGAAGAGGAATCCGTCGAGGGAGGACCTCCAGGCGATTCTGGCTGACCTGATGTTCTTCACGACTCCTCGACCTCGTCCTCGACCTCGCCCGCGGCCCCAGCCACGCCCTCAGGCTCCTCTTCGAGTCCCCGACGAAATCACGATCTTCTCGAGGCCGAACTACAACGCAAGACCCACCTCAACGCAACCTCCCCCTAACCGAACCCCGAGCTCGGCGGATCACCTGGTCACATTCCAGGACATTTTGGAAGGAAACAGGAGACGTCCTTCGTTCTCAGCCTCGCATCCCTCGTCAGGCAGCCAGATGGCCTCCCACCAGACGCCAGGAGTGCCCCATGTCACGTCTTACACCGGGGTGAGAGAACCTCAGCCTCCGAAGCCACCTGCAGATTTCAGGTTCCCACTGGACAGATTCCGATACCCCAGCACCTCGTACGCAGCTCCAACCCTGCCTCCTGCCACCGAACCCACTGCCGCTGCATCGTCTTTCAACATTTGGGATTTCCTCACGACCAGGAAGCCTCTGATTCTGAACACAGAGGTGGTAACGTCAACGAGCATCGACGTTCAGTACGGCTCAACGTCCTCGGACCAAGGAACAACTCAGTATGGTCCTGTGTATAGACCGACGAGTGAGCTGGTCCCAGTCTACAGACCGACCATCAACAATGGACCAATCTACAGACCTGATCAAGGGACTACAGACGAGTATGGCCCGGTGTATCGGCCAAGCAACGAGCCAGCACCTTTAAAAGAGTTTTCCGAAGATCAGAATTTCCTAACGGTTCCTGTGATATCGGGAACTAACGTCCGCTATATCACCGTGAACAAGACGCGCACGAACTACCCCAACGTCGTTATCGTCAACCTTCAGACCACTCCTGAGGAAGAAACGACGACGCCCGAGACCTCCTCGCGGGGCGACGGAAGGAGATTCAATACGAAATTCCTGGAGGACATTTTCCAGACTGTGCTGCGAAACACGAACTACCGCGGCATAGACGGAGCCACTCACTTCAGTAATTCTGGCTTCTCAAACAGAAGGGGAAAACCTATTGACCTCGATATACCAGACTCGCCTGCGCCCTTGCTTGACGAGGAAACCAATGAGTCTCTCTCCCTCTGGTCCGTCTTAAGGAACTTGAGCCAAGTTTACTTGTCCGACCCCGCCATCATCCAGCAGTTGCAAGACTTCGAAAAGGCTTCATTAAAAGCAGACCAAGCCACAACAGCTACACCAGCACCACAATCCACAACTCCAGATCAAACAACAACACCCAACTTGACGCCATTCTTTCAGCATTTAAGAGGCTCTCAGAATCCCTTCCTGAAAAATTCCAATGTCGTGGCAAGCCAGCAAGCTCCTGCTTACGCTTACATACCTCTGCATGACCCAAACACATCAGAGACTAGCGATGTCGTTGACGACAAGGACCCTGCTCATGCACTGAACTACACTCTCCAATACATCACACCTCGACCGGCATCAGGTGTCACGTATCCCATGGATTACACACAACAGCCCATCCGCTACACCTCTTCGCCTTTCACCACCCTGTTCATGACCGGCGTTGGAGGCAAGAGCTCGGGCAGCCCGCAGGTGATCAGTGTGTCGAGCCGTTCCCCCGTCATATCGTCAGGTAGCTCCTCGATGACGAACTCTCCGATCCATACATTCGTCCTCAAAGAAGGGCAGAGCATGGAGGATCTGTTGCAAGAGATCTTCGACACCATATCGCTGGAAGAAGAGAACGAGGCTTTACCTTCCACCGACGCTCCGAGTTCAGACGTCGAAACGACGACCGAGGATTTCGAAACGACGTACCAGACCACCCGCGAAACGGAGAGCCGAGACAGCGTTTTGGAGTCCATCAACAGAATCCTTCAGCAGCACCTCGAGAAGATGAACAACCAGTCCAAGGACTCCTCCCAAGAACAAAGTTCCACGGCACCGTCGGCGGCGCCGGAGACCTCTCTGCCGTCCCGAGAGCCGTCCAAGCCGCACGGGGGAATTGACCCCATCCACGACCTCTTCCCCGTCATGACCCGCCCCATGAACTTCATCCGAACCACCACGCCCGAGCCCTACGAGATCCTGGACGACGGCGACAACGAGATCAAGACGACGGTCGTGGGGGACGGCATGGCCTCCACGGAGGAGGTCAGGACGGAGACCTCGATAGACGTGTCCTACAGCGTCCACTCTGCCACCACCGAGATAGCGCTTATCAGCAACGACACAGTGCAAGGTACGTGTCGTCGATTCATGTTTCGTATGAACGTGAGTTTGTTCTTAAAATAGTTTTTTTTATGATACATAGTCCATTCTTTATCATGAAATTTGTTTATTCATATATTTGATTGTTTATTTGCTATTTATCACATATTTGTTGTGTTTTTCTTTACTTGATTTTACTTAATTTTGGTGAATTTTATTTCTGTAAATTATTTTCATTAACTTATACCATAATAGCTATTGTGAAGCTCAGCTACCTTTATCCTTCAAGTATTTTTGTCTCGTCACACTGCCCCTCCAACTTATTCAAGTCCTCGACCCGCCACCTCACCTCCCACAGCATGCCAGAGCAAGTCCCAGTTCCGTTGCAAGTCGGGCGAGTGCATCGCAGAGTCCTCGCGGTGCAACCTGATCCAGGACTGCCGCGACAGCTCCGACGAGCGGGACTGCTCCTGCGCCGACTTCCTCAAGAGCAAGTTCCTCACTCGGAAGATCTGTGATGGCATCGTCGACTGCTGGGACCACTCGGACGAGTCCAACTGCGGTGAGCCTCTGCGTGGAGACTTTCCTCTCATTATCGGATTATTATCACTACCTGCATATCATGTTATATATATATATATATATATATATATATATATATATATATATATATATATATATATATATTATATATATATTATATATATATATTATATATATATTATATATATCATATATATATTTTATATATATTATATATGTATTATATATATATTATATATATATATATATATGCATATATATATTTCTATATACATATATGTATAAATGAATGTATGTATATGTATTTATGTATTTACATGTATTAATACATTATATGAATACATGTACACATGTACACACACGCACACACATACACACACACACACACACACACACACACACACACACACACACACACACACACACACACACACACACACACACACACACACACACACACATCTCCCCCATCTCTATCGCCCTCCTTCCCTGCCCTCAGACTGGTGCAAGCCGGGCCAGTTCATCTGCCCAGGCACGGCCCAGTGCATCGAGCAGAGCCAAGTGTGCGACGGCACCACGGACTGCAAGGACGGCGACGACGAGAGGACGTGCGTCACCATAGCGCCGGACGTCCCCGCGGCCAACGCTCTGGATTACCATGGCGAAGGTACACAGGGTTGTTTAGTAGGGTTGGGTGTTTCGCTGGATGTTGTATATTTTCGTGCTCATGTTTGGTTGTACTTCGCTTTCGTTTCGAGTTGAGCTGATTTCAGTTCTTATTCTTTTGTTCGATACTTTGTGATGGCTCTTTGAAATGCTATCTCCTTTCCGAAAAAGGGAAAGTAAGTGATTTGGGATATATAAGAAAACAGGCGAATTCAGTTATACATATACGTGTGAAGAGCTAGCAGGTTTTGCTTTTCCCCACGCAGGGTTCCTGATGGTGCGGAAACACGGCATCTGGGGAAAGCTTTGCCTCGACAACTTCGAGCAAGTGACATCTCGAGCTTCTGCAACCTGGTCGGTGTCAGATTTAGGCCAGGCCGTATGCAAAACACTCACTTTCAGGTACGTAAGTTTATCTCAATATTATGATAATTTTCGGTGAATAATTCGCACCACGATGCATCATATTTAATATGAGCAATTGTATAGACTGGAATATCTTACATTGGAGTGTATTCGTATTTAATGCTTTCTAGTATAACAAAATTAAAGCATATTGAACTCTCTTGTTTACAACTTTATTACATTAGTATTTTGATTTCTTTTTATCATGGCCAAGAAACAAAAGGGGGAAGTACGGAGCATCTGTTTACAATTTACAGCTCAGTTCAAGTCAACATTAGATCTAAGCACAATGGAGCATATGCCTCACCAACTTCCTCTCTCATTCCGCAGCAACTTCAGCCGCGTAGAGCGCTACCCAGACACAACTCTCGTCAAGCGCTCGCGGCCCAACATCCCCTCCAGGTACCACTCACTCCTCCCGCCTCCTACTTCTGCTGCTCCTTCGCCCGTCTACTACGAAATCAACGTCTCTGACAAAGGGTTCCTGCCCACGCGCGCCCGCTCCGTACCCTTGGACACGTCCTCGGCGGCGGACCTCGCTCTCTCCTTGGATTTCGAGAAGACTACGTGCCCGAGGAAGGACGTGGTGAAGGTCTCTTGCGAAGGACTGCAGTGCGGGATCAGGCCACGCGCCGTGCACCATCGCGCCAGGTGGGTAGAGGCACAGGCCGCGGCGCTGAACGTTTCCTGTTGGTGGACGCTTGGGCGGTTCTAGACGACGGGGAGACGGAGGGGCTTTGGGCGCTGGTGCTGTTGCCTGTGACTGAGACAGGGGGGGGGGGGGTCGTTATCTGTAACTAAGACCAAAGGGTTGTTACCTATTACCAAGACTAAAGGGGCAGTTATTCGTGACCTAAACAAAGGGGGTTGTTATCTGTGCCCGAAACAAGGGAGTTCTGAAACAGTTTTGCTTTTACCTCTTGACGGCTAGATTAAGATATTATCAGGCACAGGACTGTTATCTATGACAGACAGAATGGGATGTGAATGTTATCAATGGCATTAAGACCTATTAGAACAGGATGATGTGTTGCAATGAAAAGTCTCACAATCAAGGCTCGGAGACCAAACACCGACATCTGGACTAATACTTTCTTCTGTTCTCTCTCTCATTTCGTTATACGTAAATTAGTAAATTTAGCCGGCTTTCGCAGTATTGCCTTACCACACCAAATAATAATTTTTAAAAAATCAAATTTAAAAATAAACTTACTCCGTAAATAGAACTGTATTAAATTCTGCAACTCGCTTCTTCTTAAACAACCAAATTTAGAAGATTTACCCTGTACAAACCATTTTTTTCGTGACCTTTCTTCAGGTCGACCTTCCTTTGTGCTGTACCTTCCTCAACCCCATTAACTTTGCAGGTATTACAGGAGTGGAAGCCGACGGCAAGCGCGGTAGGTAGCGGCGCCACATGCTCTTGCTGCTTTAACCTAACCTGCGTCTGGCGGCCATTTTAGGGATACGTTTATATGTCTTAATTATTTATTTATTTATTTATCTATTTATTCATTTTGTTGCATTTTTTTTTTTTGGGGGGGGGTCGGTCTGTTTCATTTTTTTTTTATATTTCAGTTTTAAAATGATTTATTTATTTTGTTATTTTGCGTTTTCTATGTGTCTTACGTTTGCTAATATTGTGTTTTCATTATCTTTATTACGTTTTTTTTCATTTTCTTTAATTTATTTAATTTTAATAACTATGTGCATCTATATTCCAGCATATATTAATTCGATTTAATTAAATAACTAATTATTATTATTGTGGCTGAAGGGGTGAATATGTTGTAAAAAGAATAAGTGATATTTACGGTGCGTTAACATTCTTTGAAGATAATGAAATTTACTGTTTGTGGGAGGCAAAGATTATCCTAAAAAACAAAATAATTTATTTTTATGTTATGTACTTTGAAATCCAAAAATCTATTAGCAATCGATTTACGTTAACATTCAGGCGTTATTAGATCGATGCTTTTATTAACTGTTAACTGTTGTCAAATTGTTAACACCGATTTTTTAAATCAATTTTATGGCTTTCATATTCTTTTTCTATTGATTCATATGATCCTTTGCTTCATTACTGCCATTTTTTTTCTTTCTGTGAAATAATTTATTCATCATTACTTGTCAAGGGCCGTGAGTTAATTAACTTTTTGTTATTTATATATTGCAGTGGGGGAAATCGTAACACTTTTTTTGGGAGGGAGGGAAGGTATCTGATAGGAAGGGATTAATACAAAGGCTACGTATTTTAACAATGCTGTGTTGCTTACCTTTAAAACCCGTGTCTTGCTTCACTAAATTATAACAGCCTTTTCCTACTACCTTAATTTCTTCCTGTCTGTATTTATCTAAGTTTCCCATTTTGTATTACTTTCTTTGTTTTCTATTTATAATTTTTTTTTAATTTCTTTTTCACTTGCATTCAAACTTTCTTTGTTTCTCTCTTTCTTTCGTCTTTTCTTGAAATCTATACTTAATTTTTCTGTATTTTCTTCTTTCTTTTTTTTCATTATTTCTATGTTTTCTCTCTATCTTTACTTATTTTCTCATCATTTTTTTTCTTTCCATCTTTTTTTCTATCGTTCTTTACAGTCACGTGAAATAACTGGTGATGATCCGTGCCTGTGCTTTAACATGTCATGCGGTGCTTCTAACTAAAGCTTATTTGTTATGTCCGCTGATTAATGACGGTATTTTGTTTTTCACAGAAATTTTCTTTGTGGAGCATGTGATTTTTTTATGACGGATTTAATGGCTTTTGTAATACAACTGCTATTACCTTTATGTATCATTATATTATTAACATTATTATCTAAGATGACTATCAGTAAAATCGAAATATACATATCAACATAAAAAAAGCTCTAAAAGGTTTTGGAAAAGTAAACACACGCTAATCTCTTATTACGCTAAAAATAAATCACAATATAAAAATAATCATAAAAGTAAGAAATAAACGAAAAAGAAGTCAAATCATTAGCCTTCGGACAACAGTACTGACCGCACCGTCGCCACCTGCCAACAGGATCGTGGGCGGCAGCAACAGCGGGCCCGGATCTTGGCCCTGGCACGCGGCGCTCTACAAGGAGGGCGAGTACCAGTGCGGCGCCACGCTCATCAACGACCGCTGGCTCGTCTCCGCGGGGCACTGCTTCTATAGGTGAGGAGGGCCTTTAGCTAGTGACTGGTTACTGTTTTGTCTTGTTATTGTTGCTATTATTATTATTATTACGTTTTTTTAAGTAGAGGAACTGTAGGGTTTGTAGGTATTTTACGAGGGTCTGATTTATGTTTGGGTATGTTCTTGAGTCATTGTTTAAGTTTGGGTGATTTAGATGGATTCTATGTTAGACGTCTAGTGGTTTTGATAACTCATGAAAAAGAATTTCTTCTCAAATATTCAGAAGACAAGCAATTCCTGTAAGATGAGATATCTTGACTACTTTTAACTGACCCTCCAACGCCATCTTCTTTGCACATTCATATCCACACTAACCCCGGTCTCGCCCTCCCGCAGCGCCACCAACAACCACTGGGTGGCTCGTCTGGGCGCCCTCAGACGGGGCTCCAAGTTCCCCTCGCCCTTCGAGCAGCTGCGACACATCACGCACATTTTCATTCATCCTGAGTAAGTTTTGAGATGTTATTAGAATTATTGGCATTGTCATCACAATTACTGTTAACATGGTTATTATCATCGCATTCCATCAAAGAAAGAGAGAGAGAGAGAGAGAGAGAGAGAGAGAGAGAGAGAGAGAGAGAGAGAGAGAGAGAGAGAGAGAGAGAGAGAGAGAAAGAGAAAGAGAAAGAGAAAGAGAAAGAGAGAGAAAGGGAAAGAGAAAGAGAAAGAGAAAGAGAAAGAGAAAGAGAAAGAGAAAGAGAAAGAGAAAGAGAAAGAGAAAGAGAAAGAGAAAGAGAAAAAGAAAGAGAAAGAGAAAGAGAAAGAGAAAGAGAGAGAGAGAGAAAAAGAAAAAGAAAGAGAAAGAGAAAGAGAAAGAGAAAGAGAAAGAGAAAGAGAAAGAGAAAGAGAGCGATAACCCGCCAACCCATCGACGTCCAGTCCCAACCAAAGCCCTGAAGCCTCCGCCCTTCCTCCCACCCGCAACAGATACGTCGAAACGGGCTTCATCAACGACATCACTCTGCTCAGCGTCAATGAACCGGTTCGCTTCACCGACTACGTGCGCCCCGTGTGCCTCCCTCCGCCCGGCGCCAGCATCGAGGACGGCCGCCTGTGCACGCTGGTGGGCTGGGGGCAGCTGTTCGAAGTGGGCAGAATCTTCCGTGAGTGCCGAAGGAGGCTTTTGTGGGCTTCTGTGTTTGAATTGGTCATTATGAAATGAATGAATATATTGATATAACTAGATAGATAAATATAAACGCCCACCCACACCACACCCACACACACTCACACACACACACACACACACACACACACACACACACACACACACACACACACACACACACACACACACACACACACACACACACACATATATATATATTCTCCCCCATCGCCCCTCCCTCTCCTGAACACCAAACCCGGCTTCCACAAGCCTTGCTTAACCCGCCCCTCCTGATTCTCCAGCCGACACCCTGCAAGAGGTCCAAGTGCCGCTGATCTCGACGTCCGAATGCCGCAAGAGGACGGTGTTCATCCCGCTCTACCGCATCACCGACGACATGTTCTGCGCAGGATACGACCGCGGCGGGAGGGACGCGTGCCTCGGCGACTCCGGCGGACCGCTCATGTGCCAGGTGCGCCCCGGGCGGGTGGGGGCGCTGGGCCCTTTTTGGGTGTACATAGTTGGCTGTTGTTATTATTGTTGTTGTTATTGTTGTTATTGCTGTTATTATTATTATTATTATTATTATTATTATTATTATTATTATTATTATTATTATTATTATTATTATTATTATTATTATTATCATTATTGAAAGATGGAATAATGCAATGCCTCATTGATAGATATATAACAATCCTCCCTGACCAGGCCTCGAACCTAGGTCACTCCGGGTATGAGACCGGAGGGCCAGTACTAAACCAGCCATGCCACGCGACCCACTAGGCCTGGTCAGGGAGGATTGTTATATTATTTTTATTATAATTATTATTATCACTGTCATCATCGTTATCATTATTTTTTATTATTATTACTTTCTTTATTGTTATCATCACCTCACCATAATTATCATCATTGTCATTATTATGTTCTTGGTCATGATAATGACAATGGAAACATTATAACTTTCCCTTCGTCACCATTGTCTTCGCTCCGTGTTCATCAGTTCATCAATTCTTCCTCCCACATTCTATCAAGAAACCCCAATTCTGACCCCCTCCCCCCTTCTCCAGGAACCCAACGGGTCGTGGCAGCTGGTGGGCGTCACGAGCAACGGGTACGGGTGCGCGCGCCCACACCGCCCCGGCGTCTACACGAAGGTGGTCAAGTATCTCGACTGGATGAATCAGGTCGGTCCAACGCTCTCGTCTTCGCGTTCAATCTCTGTCAATTAACTTCTTTCCTTTCTTCCTTCTTACTTTTCATCTTTTCTCTCTTTCTTCGTACTTTCCTTCCTTCCTTCTCTCCTTCTTCTTTCCTTCCTTCTTTCTTTTCTTTATTTCCGATTTTTCTTCTCTTGTGTTTTACCTTTGTTTTCGATTGTCTGTTCTTCATTTTCTTTAATTGCCCTTCCTGCTTTTCGTATTCTTCTTCGGCTGGTTATCCCCTTCTCTCTTCATTTTGTTATAGACATTAATACTTTAATTAAATAGAAAACAAATTGTATTCCACTTATCTTACCCTCATGATATCAGATCTCTTGACCACACTTCCAGCTAAATAAATATCGATAACAAACCTGTCTTTCATAGGTGATGGAGCTGACAAAGAGCGAACTGGTGGTGCCGGTGCCAGCGCAGTGCGAGGGCCACCGCTGTCCCCTCGGCCAGTGCCTCGCCCCCTCCAACGTGTGCAACGGCGTGGTCGAGTGTTCGGACGGCTCGGACGAAGCCCAGTGCCACTGAGAAAATTGCATTAAATGGTGTCGCTTGTGGTGAATTCGTTTCGATGTGTCACGGTTTCGGACGAGGTGTCGAGGATGTCACGTGTGTCGAGATTAGAACTTGTATTAGACTCGTTGAGAGCTTGTTGCACACGCATTTCGGCCAGTATGGTGATGTTCTAAATGCGAAATAATTTATGGATGGAAATGGGAGAGGAGAAATCATCATCATTCAGTATTAACTAACGGAAAACTGCTTCTTAGACACACGCAAGGTGCCTTAAAGTGAATAAAATGAAGTGTAAAAGAATAATCTGAGTGAAAAATATCTAAAGAAACACAGAATGTAGAAACAAAAGAAATACGAATCTTAATTACGTGAAAGGTTTCGAAATTTATGTGAATTCTCAAAAGTTATGAACTTACTGTATCATGAGTTCGCTTATTTACGAATGATAGTTATTGTTTTAAATATTTGATTCATATGTAGTGTGACTGTGTACTGCATATTCATCAATTCCAACTCCAGCGCTCTCTAAGTTTCACATTGGAACAGAGAGCATGGCGAGGAGTGTCATTTCAATGGGCATTATAAATTATATAAGGACAGCACTTGATATACACCAATTTTCAAAGTTGAACATAAAATGTTATACACAAAATATGCACAATTAGCATTAGTAGCTGTGTACAGTGTTTATCTTAATAGCTCATCATTTGCGAAAAAAAATCGAATTAGGAATTTGTTATATTCTTTCCAAAAAAAAAAAAGA
>NC_061836.1:16809043-16814043 GCF_019202785.1 Penaeus chinensis
GAAGGAAAAAGAAAAGAAAAGAAACAAAAAGAAAAGAAGAAAAAACTCGATGCGTGTGGCTTTCAGTAATAAACAACAATGTAAGTGTGACATTTCCAGTGAACTTTCTATTTTCCGATATAAACCATACATTTATGACATAGAAAATACCAAAGATACTTGCTCTTTCAAAATAAAGTTATGGTTGCGTTGCAAAATACTCCAACCGAGTTTTGAAGCATGTTTTTAGGTATCTAGAATATAATTTTGATAATACCATATCTCTAGAAAATGAACGGATACCAAGTAAAAAATAAGGCCCCCTCATTTCAGATAACAATAAGTCCACTGAAGCTTAGCATACCTTATCAATATACCGACTATTATATCAATCACCTAAATCACTGTAAAAAAAAAAAAAAAAAAAAAAAATACAAACACACAAAAAAGAAAAACAAGGAACTGAAACGAAGAGCCAAAATAAATGAATAAATGAAAAAACAAGCTAAAAGAAATGCCAAAATGCCTTGCCCCTTCCACCTCCTTCCGTCCGGACGCGCCTCAGCCTCGAGTCCAGCGGCCAATGAGCCAAGTGAAGCAAAAACACGACTAACAGGTTTCTCCTCGCTCGACAAGGTAGCTCTTGGGGCCTCTGTCTCCTCCTCTTTCTTCTCTTCGTTCTATTCCTTCTGATTCTTCATTTTTATATGTTCTATTTTAAGTCCTTTTGTTTGTTTGTTTTTTTCTTATTCTGTTAGTGTTCGCTTTTCATATCTTTCTCGCTGTTTTTCTGCTGTTTCTTCTTCGTTATCTTCTGTTCTCTTCTCCGCTACTCCTTCTACTTCATCATGCTTATGCCCATCTACATCCTTCTCTTACTCCTCATCCCTTTCCTTGATTTCTTCGTCTTTTTTTCTTCTTCTGCTTCTTTGTTTTCCTTCCCCTTTGTGGATCTGCTGTTCTACCCTCATTCTCCTTCCCTTTTTCTTTTCCACGCGCTTTTAATTTCCTCCCCCTACAAATGCACCCTTTTTGTTCACTTCCTGTTCCTTTCTTCTTGTTTTCCTCCTCTTCCGTCCTTTCCCTTTTTTCTCCTCTCCGTCTTTCCCCTCCTGCTTCTACTTTTCATTTTCTTCTTCTCCTCCTACTTCTCGTTCTCTTCTTTCACTTAATTCTTCCTTCTGCTCGTCTTACTCTCTCTTCTTTCTCTTCTACTTATCCTCTCTTCTCCCTTCTTCCCCATTTCGTGCTTCCATCCATTTTATTTCTCCTCCTCCTCTACCTCCGCTTATTTCTTCTCCTCTTCCTCTTTTTCCTTCGTTTTCTCCTCTTCCTATCATCTTCCTTTTCTTTCGTCTTCTCCTTCTTTTCTTTCGTCTACTCTTCCTCCTCCTTCCTCTTCCAGTTTTTTTCTTTCTCCTACTTCTCCCCATCTTCCACTTCCTCCTCTCCCTTTTCTCAAGTTACGTCCTCCTCTCTACTCCACCTCCCTTTCTTTCTCCTCCTCCTCCTCCTCCTCCCACCTCGACCTCCTTTTTTCTTCTTCTTCTCCTCCCTCTCCTCGTCCTCCTTCTCCCGGGGGCGTGAAGGGGGAGGGGGCGCTTGTCCTTGAACTTGAGAAGAAGTATGAAGTTGAGAATTAATAACTTCATAAGTGCATTTTGTTCAATGGTGAATAGTAGTTGTATATTGTTGCTCAATCTTATTTATTTTCAGTTTCGATTTTTTGTCTCTGATGTCTCATTTCATAGACCGTTGACGAATTAATTTACCTACGTCTATATCAGTAGGTTTATTTGTACTCTTCCTCTACTTTATATTCCTTCTACTTTATATTTATTTTTTTATTATCAATCTCTCTCTCTCTCTCTCTCTCTCTCTCTCTCTCTCTCTCTCTCTCTCTCTCTCTCTCTCTCTCTCTCTCTCTCTCTCTCTCTCTCTTATATGAGCAGTCTTATTTCATAGACTATATGTATATCGATAGTTTTATGTGTAATCTTCCCTTACTTTATATCTATACTTTTATATTATCAAAATGTCTCTCTCTCTCTCTCTCTCTCTCTCTCTTTCTATATATATATATATATATATATATATACATATATATATACATATATTATATATACATATATATATATATATATATATATATATATATACATATATATATACATACTGGGTGATGCTTCATGTTCAGGATGATGTGAAGCGTTGTTGTAGTACCCTAGATAATGTACCCTAGATAAGTGCTTTGCATGCCTTCTCGCTTGCAGCTGCACCGCTGGCTAGCCTAGTGCAAAAAGGGAGCAGCTCTGCATAAGCCTCACATGCCAGCTCGATTATTGTAAACTCGATGTGAAAGAGGCATTCTGTGCCAAACCCACATCTGTGGCAGACGTACAATTCGAGACATTCGCATTGTACTGGGCGACTTCAATGCGGTATCCGGTTGTGATCGAGCTGGATATGAAATGTCTGTCGGTCTCCATTTCCTGCGGTGCTTTCTCGTAGCCACTCATGGAAAGTGAGTATATTGCGTTCCCAAGCTAAACTGTGGGGGATATTGGAGCACCAGGAAGCCCTAGAGGTACAGAACCAGAGCGCCTGCTTCTTAGCCTCCTGGAGTTAATGGGCAGCTCGGGGGAAGTGGGCCTTGCCAATTCTCCTTCTCCGAGATATAATTTACTGGCAATAAACCATATAAATGAAAAGGATACTGTCCCTCTTCCCCAGCAAGTGAGGTAGGCTACTAGGAGGGCGACTGCTGTGCCACAGGATAGGAAGGGGAGTTCCTCGTCCCGCCTGCGTCCCGGCAGCCGCAAACCCAGTTAGAGGCCTGTGAAGCAAAGCCGAAGGGAACCCACAGGCGAACATTGGGCCACAGCCTACCGCCCTCCCCCCCCTTTATATGGGGTAGCGTCGGCAGTGGTGGCGTCCACTCAAAGCCCGTGGCTTGACCTCACGTGGGCTGTCTGGGTAAGAGCTTGGGACATCCGGTCTTTACAGCAGGATGATTAATTACCCGTTACGTAATTAATCATAGGAGCAAAAGCGGTTGGGTAGCTGCACTTCAACCTTGGGTAGTGGAAGTTACTACAGTTGACGAACTTATAATGGCACTGAGACTTAAGCATTCTTTTGACTTTGTTCTCATTTCGCTGTGTATGCTCCTACCGATGATTGTAAACAACGATGTAAAAGAGGCACACATCTGTGGCAAGCGTACAATGCTCATTGTACTGGGCGATTTCATTGCGGTATCCGGTTGTGATCGAGCTGGCTATGAGTTGTCTGTCGGTCCTTATTCCTTGGTAAACGACATTCCACGCCTTCGCTCAAATGACTGCAGTCCATTCAGTGGACGGATGGGTCAACTCAGACCATGCTGTGGTTCGTGAACATTGGGCTGATTATTTTGAGCAGTTGTAACAGGCTCAGGTCTGGATGTCAGTGGTGTCGCAATCCCTGTGCTAGATTCACCCAT
This sequence comes from Penaeus chinensis, assembly GCF_019202785.1. NCBI lineage: Eukaryota > Metazoa > Arthropoda > Malacostraca > Decapoda > Penaeidae > Penaeus > Penaeus chinensis. The sequence goes on from NC_061836.1 coordinate 16,812,507, forward strand.
CACAGAGAAACCTCCTAGCCTGACTGAGGTTAAGGAGGCGATCCCTAAGCTAAAGAGAGGGAAAACCTGCATATGCAATATCCCTACCAAACCGCTAAAGGCTGTGGGCGATCTTATGGCAAGGGGCTTGTATACTGTCCTGAATTAAATCTAGCAGTCCGGTTCCATTCCCCTGGGCCTACTGAGGAGCGTGGTCATCCCTCTCTTGAGGGGGAAAGGGGAATCGGTGGGACTGTAGCAGCTACCATAGGCATCACACTGCTCAGTATTACAGGCAAGGTTTTCGACCACATTCTTCAGGAATTGATCCGTTACCACCTACTAAGGCACCAGAGACAGAAGCAATCCAGATTCACTCTTGGCAAATCCACAATAGACTGTGACTTAGTGCTTTGAGTCATTTTGGAACGCCGTCATGTGCAAGCAGCCCATGATCTCTGTGTACCGTAAATTGCTATGGGAGATCCTAAGACTTATTAACTATTAACTCAGGGGTGAGCCAAAGCTGTGTCCTTGTACTAACACTTTTCAGCACTTGCACGGACTGGACAATGAGCAGAGCTACTATCCAAAGTCAATGTGGAGGAATCCTAGTCAATATCAATGTCACGGACCTTGAATTTGCTAACGATGGTGCTATTTTGAGTCTCTGGAATCGGTAGTGGCGGCTCTTGATGCCTTCAGCGAAGCCTTTGGGTCTCGGGATTTTCTTTTTTTGCGGAGAGGATGTTGAGGTCACAGAGTTTTACATACCTTGGTAGTGCACTCCATGTCTCTGGGCTGTCAGACCAGAAATTCGGTAGACGGATTGGTCTGGCAGCAGGAGCCATGAACTCGGTCAAAAAGAGTACGCACTGAGACCGGCAAAGGACCTCTTACTCGCATCGCAGCTCGTTTGCCTGTGGATGACCCTGTCCATTGGGTTGTTTCTTTACGAAACAGTCCTGGCTGGAGCAGGTCCGTGGGGCGATTTAGGAAGTCGTGGCTTGGACAGATCAACCAGACCCGAGGAGCTAGATATGGGCCGAGCCCCTGCCTGGTTCGCCATGAGACACACCCGCCATGCGCCTCCGTCGGTGTCAGCTCCATTGATGAAATATATATGTATACAAACACACACACACACACACAAACACATACACACACACACACACACACACATATATATACATATACATACATACATATATATATATATATATATATATATATGTGTGTGTGTATATACATACACATACACACGTATATATATATATATATATATATGTATATATATACATATATATATATATATATATATATATATATATATATATATATTTGTATATGTGTGTGTGTGTGTGTGCACATACAGGTACAAACATGAGGAGACACAAATACAAACATACTAACGTGAACACGAAGTCAAAAGGAAACAAAAACGTAAAATGAACTGAAAATGTACATTCCTTTTCCTTTTATGAATATGCACCTATCCTTACATTCAATGGAGCTTGGTATTGTCGTTGCATTCAATTTGAATGCAGGATTGAAAAAC
>NC_061836.1:16824043-16826543 GCF_019202785.1 Penaeus chinensis
TTATTCTTATTGATATGTATTTAAAGTGATTGTATAGTCCAATATGTTGGACGTTAAGACTATTTTTATTTTGTTTTTATTGTTGTTGTTGTTATTATTTATATAATATTATTATCTTTATTATTATCATTATTATTATTTTCATCATTATTATTATCATTATTTTTTCATTATTATAATCATTATAATTATTTTCATCATTATTATTATCATTATTATCATTATTATTATTATTATTATTATTATTATTATCATTATCATTGTTATCATTATTATTACTATTATCATCATTATTATCCGTATCATTATTGTTATTATCATTATCATCATTACTATTTGTATTTGTATTTTTTATCATTATTATTATTTCATTAATATTATTGTTATTAGGATTATTGTTATTATCACTATTATCGTTATTATCATTATCACTATTGTTACCACTATTTTTGTTATTATCATTATTATTATTATCATCATTGTTATTGTTATTGTTATTAGCATTACTAATATTACTGCTATCACTATCATTATCACTATTACTGGTATTAGTGATAATGAAGGTTGAGGATACTGTTTAAAAATTATTGTCATTATCGTGAAAAAAAAATATATATTGACACTGATAGTAATGATAATACTACTGGTAAATGATAATGATAATGTTAAAGGTAACAGTTGTGGTAATCATATTGGTAAAATCCATGATGATAGTGATAATAATGATATTAAGGATGACATAAACAAAACCACAACAATGATAGTAGAAATAACAACCGATTTAAAATAAAAATAAGTAAATGTTATTTGTATACTCATCTCGTATTATTATTATTTTTTTTATCATTATTATCACTATCGTCATAAATATAAATGCTACCAGAACGACAAAATAAAATGCCCTTGAAAAAAGTAAAAAAAAATATCATGACCTCCGTCTTGTTATTATTTTCTAAGGTTATAAATATCGTCATCTTTGCTTTCTCATCCCAAGATATCATGTCTTGTCCTCCAAAAGCGATAACTGGCATCTCAGCGGCTGGTTTTGTTTAAGTAAAACGCCAGATGGAAAGACTAAAATGTTACGCGCACGTGTATGCTCACACATACAAACGAACAAACAAACAAATATATATATATATATATGGTATAAATGGTATATATGTATATATATACATATAAACATATATATACATATATATATACACACACACACACATAATCAAAAGTGTGTGTGTTTCTGTGTGTGTCTTACGTATATATACATATATATATATACACATAACAAAAAGTGTGTGTGTGTGTGTGTGTGTGTGTGTGTGTGTGTGTGTGTTTATGAATGTGCGTGTATGTGTGTGTGTGTGTATATGCATAAACGTGTATATATATATATATATATATATATATATATATATATATATATGCATTTATATATATATGTATGTATGTATACATATATGTATATATATATGTGTGTGTGTGTGTGTGTGTGTGTGTGTGTGTATGTGTATGTGTGTGTGTGTGTGTGAGTGTAATGTCTCTCATACAAACGAACAGGGTAATGAATACTCACAAAAATAAAAATAAAGATAATAAGATCATTGATCATAAGATCAAAGACAAAATGAAAAGGAAGAAATAGACTAAACACAAATAAAACAATCACGGATGTTAAGATAAACAAACAAACAAACAAAAAAAAAGTAATATATTGGACTATACAATCACTTCAAATATATAAAAGATATATAGATATTGAAATACTGATGATATGCAAAAACATGTGTATACATATATAGTCATATAAAATGATATAAAAGATTTAATAGATATAAGGGAGTTTATAAGATGTATAAACCAATATAAAGATATATAAGAATATATGAAATGCTATAAAAAAAAAAAACATAAATTCATCACGATTAATAACCAAACTTAAAACGATAATAATTTCTAATAAACAGACATTAACCGCGATAAACTGTGATAAACGGACATCAAATGCAACGGAATACACAGAGACACAGAGACGCTAAACAGTAATTATCCCAAATAAAACGATAGAAAAAGAAATAAAACCAAGTTATACCCAAAAATTACAGGTCCCTGCTATCAGTGCCGCCGCCCTTGCTTGCTTCCGGTCTTGAGATAAGATTACGGGTGTCCTGTTTGTCCAGGTTACAGGTGTGTGGTCATCAGGAGGGTGTTACTGCATGTCATGTTGCGTTTTGGTATTTTGGTATGTTGGTATATGGTGCTGGTATGTTGGTATGTGGTGTGGTATGTTGGTATGTGGTGTGGTATGTTGGTATGTGGTGTGGTATGTTGGTATGTGGTGTGGTATGTTGGTATGTGGTGTGGTATGTTGGCATGTGGTGCTGGTATGTTGGTATGTGGTGCTGGTATGTTGGTATGTGGTGTAGTATGTTGGTATGTGGTGTGGTATGTTGGTATGTGGTGTGGTATGTTGGTATGTGGTGTGCTTTGTTGGTATGTGGTG
>NC_061836.1:16836543-16841543 GCF_019202785.1 Penaeus chinensis
CCCGTTGCCCCTCAGCCCGTGGCCATTCAGCGTTCGGGCTGCGGCAGCCAGAACCCCATTCCGTACAGACAGCCACAGTATGCTGAGGTAGGGAGAGTCTTCTCTTTTGTTCGTTTCGTATTGGGGTGTGTGTGGAATGTGCTTTGTGTTTGTGTGTGTTTGTGTTTGGATTTATTTAAGAATTAAGATATTCAGTTTTTTAGTATTCTTTCTTCTTTAATTCTCGGTTTCTCTCGTTTCTCTTTGACAGTATTTTTTACCCCTTATGAAACGGTGTCACAAATACAATAACGCGAGCACAATTAAATGAAAGGCGTTCCTAGTAAGGAGGAATATGGTACACCTCTGGTTTCATCCCAGGTTTTTTAATCTTTTCTCCCTTTCATTCTGTCTAAATTTATCCTGTAGGGTTAAATGTTACTCCCTTAACCCCGTTCCCACACTCTTACTTACCCGCCCTCGCCGCCCACTCTCACCCTCTCCCCCTCCCCGGCAGGCGACCTTCGGCGAGTACCCTTGGATGGTGGTCGTCCTGGACTTCGGTGACGGCTACAAGGGCGGCGGAGTCCTCGTCGCCCCCGACTGGGTCCTCACCGCTGCTCACAAAGTTTACAACGAGAGGTAGAGTTTTGGTGTATTGTTTTGTATGTATTTTTGTATTGGTGTATTAGTTTCCGATTCCTGAGCTCTTGGTTTCGTTTCTGCACGCGTTTACCCGTTTCATTTTAATTGTTTCTAGGTTCATGTGATGATATAATATTTTACTGAGGTGTTCACTCGTTTCCTTTATTCATATATTAACTCATTTGGACCAGTGGTTGATTGATTTGTATTCTGTATATCCTTTATCCTTTAGATTCACATATTTATTTTGGAGTAGGCATTGCACTTATGATTATTGAAATTATTGTTATCCTTATAAAATGGGTTTAGATCTTTAGTTTAAGATTATTTTTCTCGACAAGCTCTTCTTGTCTACAATTGTTCTTCCTCCTCCTTCCTTCCTCTCCATCAATTTCCTCACAACCCTAATCCACTCCCACTGTTCACCCCTACCCCCCTCCCTGCTCTTCCCTCTTCTCCTTCGTTCCTCTCCACCCCCTACGCCATCACCATCATTAATCCCTGTCTCCTCCCTCCGCCTGCCCCCATCAGGAGCCTCAAAGTCCGCCTGGGCGAGCACAACGTCCGTCAGCGTCAGGATCACCCCAACTACGTCCACCTCGAAGTCCCGATTGACAGGATCATTATTCACCCCAATTTCGACAACCAAGCTCTTCTCAACGACGTGGCTCTTCTGCACCTCGCCCAGCCGGTCAACGTGAATCAGTACCCGCATATAGGAACGGCGTGTTTGCCTTCCCCCCGCCAGATCTTCAATGGGCAGACGTAAGTTGGTGGATGTGTTTGTGTTTGGTATTGATTTTTTTTTTTTTTTGTATATTTGTGTATATCTATTTTGGTTTAGTTTGTCATTTCGTGGTAGTTGTGTTCAAGACGTAGATCTTTGCTTGTATGTTGATAAGGAAGTGTTGTCACTATTTATCATGGTATCCTCGAGACAAGCTTGGAGAATGAAATGTCTTTCCCTTCACACATGAACATACTCTCTTGATTCCTCGTTTTAACCACCAACTTCACGTGGCCTGGCTCGCACAGGTGCTGGGTCACCGGCTGGGGGAAGGACGCCTTCCAGACGAACGGCAATTTCCAAGAGATCCTGAAGGAGGTGGACATGCCCATCGTCGACCCGTTCATATGCCAAGATAGCCTCCAGCTGACGCGCCTCGGACCCTCCTTCATCCTCAACCAGCAGTCCTTCCTCTGCGCCGGAGGAATCGCCGGCAAGGACGCTTGCACGGTCAGTCTCGCTGTTCTTCCTCTTCCTCTTCCATACTGCCTCATTCTTTTCCATCTCCTCTTTCTTCTTCTTCTTCTCATTCTCTTCTTCTTCTTGTTCTTCTTTCTCCCCCCCCTCCTCCTCCTCCTCCTCCTCCTCCTCCTCCTCCTCCTCCTCCTTCTCCTCCTCCTTCTCCTCCTCCTCCTTTTTTCTTTTGTCTTTGCCCCTTTCACTTTAAACCATCCCATATCCTACTTATAGTGTGGCCTAATATGTCACATTTATATTTAGATTACTTTTTCTTTGTGACTCTCCCCTTTCATTTTATAACCCTAAATGTAAGAAAAGTTTTCTGATATTTCCTTTTTTCTATACAGGGTTATTCATGACTTAAAATCCCGTTTTTCCTCTGAGACCCATGACTTTTAGATTGTTTTTCTCTCTTACTCACGACTTAAAGATTTCCTCGTGCTCGTGCCCACACCTAAAATCCCAATTCTTCCCTCTTACTCATGATTTGAAATTCTCTTTTCTCCTTTTACTCATTACCTCAATCCCCCCCCCCCCCTACTCATGCCTGAGAACCTTCTGTTTTGCTATAAACCCATTCCTAAATTCTCCATTCTTCCCTGTTAATCATGCATAGAAATACTCTTTTTTGCTTTACACCCATACTTAACTTCCCCATTCTCCCCTCCAACTCATGCCTGAAAACCCTCTTCTTCCCCCCAACAGGGCGATGGCGGATCTCCCTTGGTCTGCCCCACGCAGAACGGGTGGACCGTCGTCGGCCTTGTAGCCTGGGGTATCGGGTGCGCCCAAGGTAACATCCCGGGGGTCTACGTCAACATACCCAACATGATGGACTTTATTGGGCAGTACGTGAGGTGAGGAAATGTATTTTGTTCATTTCATTGATTCGTTGCGTTGGTTTATTGATTGGTTGATGGATGAAAAGATAAGGGTTGTTCCTTCGTCAGTACTTATGGCAAATTAAATTTCCTGGTGTTTTTAATGTTATTAATAGAGAGATGGATGAATATGATGATGATAGGTATTTGTCTCATCAATACCTGGATTAAAAAGCGTTTTTTCCATGCCTTTTTATTTGCTGTAGTAAAAATATTAATTTCTGTTTACCTATTCGATATGTGATTCCACGTATTTGTATTTGTTATTTTTTACTACTTTGTTTTCTTTTTAATTCTTATAAACCTATAAATCATCATAATTCAGTATATTGTAGTTTTAAATAAGAATATTGCATGAATTCAAATTGCCCGTTTGGATAGTAACAGCCTTTTCTTTTTATGCTTGCAGATATTAGAAGAAGGGCCCATATGACCAACCCCTCTCTACCAAAAAAAAAAAAAAAAAAAAAACTACTGAAACATTCCATCTATGTGTACATAGCCCTAAACATATAAATAATGATAATAATAGTTGAAAAAAAGATGATTGTGATTCCTGGTTAATGTTCACGTATTCGTGTGCAAATTTACCTGGAAATTCGAGGGCTACGTGTGTATTTCTTTACGAGTAAGAATTCGATGAAGTTACCCTCACTTTCACTAATACATTTGTACTTTTTATAGAAAAATAATCTAAATGGGGATGGATGAAATGTCATATTTATTTCCTCAGGGTGTGAGTAACCTTTTAAAACAAAATGAAAGAAAAGAAAGTATTTTTCTCCTGTGGCTGTCCTCTTTATGGTGTCGATAGTATTTACATAAAACTTTAGGCGGGATGAATGATTTTTGTTACTACTGCTGTGATGTTATTCTTTTGTTTTGAACCTATGATGGTGCAATAAATTACGTATTATTTTTTTGGTCTCTCTCTCTCGTCCTTCCATCCATAGGAATAAATTATGTGCAAATAAACTATATGTGTATTTCTATATTTCTTTCACATCTGAGATATTATAAATTGTATCTCGTGTCTTCTTCTTTGCTATAACACATTTTTCAACAGATACTTAATAATCAATAATTACGCAAGGCTGTTTAACACAATGTTTAATTATCACACTATTTGATTTAATCACGCTGTAGTCTTTGGTTTCAGCGGCTTGATGATAATCGCACCAGGGGGCTGCTATGAAATTGATACAAGTCCCGTTTTCTATTTAGTGTTGCACAGAGACAAAGGTACTGTAGAGCATTTAATATTATACATATCAGGGAAAGATTATATATATAAATTGAAGCTGTCATTGAAGCTATCTATAGTTTGTTTTAGTGACTAAAGCAGCTTGTTGACCCGGTGTTTGGGAATTAGCTGGGGGGAGGGGGAGGGGGGCCGCGTACCTTTCCCTTGTGGAACCGCCACTATACTGAAGTATTCTAGACATTTTTATTTTCTCTGTGGAAGGATATACAAAGGAATATTCAATGTTTCTAGTTTACTTCACCGCAATACAAAATAACAATAGTAATAATAATAATAATAATTCATATTTGTATGAAGTGAGGTAATATCACAGGGATCATAAAAATGGATGTTCTCTCCTTGTACGAAAAGTTCTCGGCTTAAATTTCTTTGTAACATCCGTCAAGTGTCTTCGTTTAGTCATCGGTGCATCAGAACCTGAGGCGAGAAACAGTTTGTAAATAGAGAGTATTTATGGTTATACTGTTTTGTTTATTCAGTTAAAAAATATTAAACGTTCAAGGACATTCGTTTTTTTAATGATTTTTTTTTTTTCAGCAAAGCGCGTGTTTAATGGTAACGCTAGAATACTCAGACTGTATCAAAGAAATAATAAATAACTCCCCTCCCCCCCCAAAAAAAAGGGGGGGGGGGAAATAAGAGGACACAGGCGAACTCTCTTTCCCCAAGAACCGCAGCAACAACGGTGAAGATAACATCTAACTCACTACCAGTAACAACGGAGAAGATAACACGTCATTCACTGCCACTTACCTTACAATCTGCCGGATGAAGTTGGCATAAGAGGCAACGTTGACATAGACACCTGGAACTTCCCTCTGAGCGCAGCCAAGACCCCAGGCAACCAAGCCAACCAATGTCCAGCTCCTATCTTCGTTCTGACACACAAGAGGAGACCCGCCGTCGCCCTGGAAATTTTGCGCGGGAAAGTGAAGAACAGCTGTTGATGAACTTGTTGAAAATTTGATTTTGGTGTTTTTCTCTT
>NC_061836.1:16856543-16859043 GCF_019202785.1 Penaeus chinensis
ATGGGTATGGTGCACGTAATTTTGAGGGTCAAGCCATTGTAGTCTTCAGCTATCACACAGACATGACTGTGATAAACACCTTTTATAGTAAACGTGAATCACACAAGGTCACACACACAAGTGGAGGCAAGCGTTCTCAGATTGATTACATCCTGTGCCGCAGGGTGCATCTGAAGGAAAGCAGAGATTGCAAGGTCATGCCAGGTGAAAGCATGGCAAAACAACACCATGTAGTCATTGGGAAAATGAAGCTGACGAGCCGAAGGAGAAGAGAACCTAATTAAGAACCTAGGACCAAGTGGTGGAGACTGCAAGAAAAAGACTGGTGCAAAATTTAGACAGGAGGTAGACCAGAAGAGGAACACCTGGGTAGACATATCGAACGTACTGCGAGAAACAGCAAAGGAATTGCTTGGCGTGACAACTGGGAAGAAGAAGGGGGGCAAGGGAACATGGTGGTGGAACGAAGAAGTACAGGAAGCAAGAAGCATGGAAAGAGTGGCACAAGAGAAAAGATCTGAGAAGCAAGTTTGTGTATAAGGAAGCAAGCAACAAGGCAAAGGTGGCAGTAGCGAAAGCAAAGAAAGAAGCGAATGAGATGTATGAGAAGTTGGATACGGGGGGGAGGTGCATAGAGTGGCGAAGCAGAGGGATAGAGCAGCAAAGGGTGTACAGCAAATCAGGCTGATGAAGGACGCTGAGGAAAAAGTGTTGACCACCGAGGAGGAGGTGCTGCAGAGATGGAAAGGCCACTTCGAAGGGACGATGAATGTTGAAAACCCTAGGGAAATGAGAGAGGAAAATGGAGTGATGATAAAACTAATGGTTGCAGGAGTAACACAGGATAGGGTAAAGAAGGCACTGGAGATGAAGAGGGGCAAAATTTTAGGACCAGACAACATTCCTATAGAAACATGGATAATCTTAAAAGAAGCAGAGGTTGGATACTCGACATCCTTATTCAACAAAATCCTTGCAGGAGAGAGAATGCCAGATGTGTGAAGAAAAAGCATATTGATACCCATTTACGAGAACAAAGGAGACGCGCAGGATTGTGGTAACTACCGGGGCAACAAACTAATGAGTCATACGATGGAGTTGTGGGAAAGGGTGTTAGACGCAAGGCTAAGGAGTTGCTGCAGAATTTGTGATGAACAGTTTGGTTTTATGCCAAGGTGAAATGCCTCAGATGCCATCATTGCACTGCGAACATTGATGGAAATGTACAGAGAGAAACAGAGGTAACTGGATAATGTGTTCTTAGATCTGGAAAAAGTATATGACAGAGTACCAAGAGAAGAATTGTGGCCGTGCATGCGGGAGTTATCGATACCGGAAGTGTAGAAAAGGGTGCCACAAGATATGTATAATGTGTATGACAACAATGAGAAGTACAGTGGGTACCACAGAAGGAATTAAGGTGGAAGTTGGATTACACCAGGGGTCAGCCCTGGGCCCGTTCTTGTTTGTTGTTATCATGGTTAACTGATAAGCTTAGGAAAGGAGCGCCGTGGTCTATGATGTTTGCAGACGACATTGTGTTATGTATCGAAAGTAGAGAAGAAGTAGAATATCTGGAAAGATGGAGACATGCGTTGGAGAGGCGTGGCATGAAAGTCAGCAAAAGCAAGACAATCTCTGTGAAAATGAGAAGGAATAAGATGGCAGAGTTAAGATGCAAAGGAAAGAGAACCAGAAAGTGAATGAATTTAAGTATTTAGGTTTAACAGTAGACTGCGAAGGATCTAGCAATGCTGAACTTAAAAGGAGAGTGCAGGCAGGGTGGAATAAGTGGAGAAAAGTGACGGGAGTTTTGTGTGACAGGAACATGCCAATAGGAGTGAAGGGGGAAATCTACGGGACGTGCGTAAGACCAGTAATGTTGTATGACATGGAGACAGTACCAGTAACAAAATTACAAGAAGCAAAGGTGGAGGTGGCAGAGATGCGAATGTTGAGATTCACTCTGGATCTCACACGGAAAAACAGAATAAGGAATGAGACAGTGAGGGACATGCTAGCAACAAGAAGGCTTGAGGAGAAGTTAAGAGAGTGGAGACTGAGATGGTTTGGCCGCGTGAAGAGAAGGGAAGAGACCTACGTTGGCTGAAGAATGTTGCAGATGGCAATATCAGGAAAAAGACGTAAAGGCAGACCGAAAAGGCGTTTTATGGACGAAATCAGAAATATGATGCAAGTAGGTTCTGCGGAGGAGGACACACAAGACAGAAAGAGATGGAGAAAGTTGACGTACAGTAGAGACCCCTAATACAGGGATAAGTAATAATAATAACAATAATAATAATAATAATGATGATGATAATAATAACAAAAGTAGTAATGATAATAACGATAATAATAATATGATAATAACGATAATAATTATGATGATGATAATAATAATCATAATTATTGTTATTGTTATTATTATTATAATTATAATAATAATGATAATGATAATAATGATATTGATAATAATAATAATACTAATGATAATGAT
>NC_061836.1:16871543-16879043 GCF_019202785.1 Penaeus chinensis
TTAACCAAAAGGTTCAAGAGCAGATGCTTGCTTCTAAACTTGCATGCATTGTGATCACATCAGTATAACCAGTACCACGGTTCTCACTCTTTTTCCTTAAAACTACTGCAACTAGTGGTGATAGAACTACAACAGTAACATACAAATATTTTTATTTTATATATTAGCTATGAAAAATTGGAAAATGTTACATAGAAATTTAGAATGCATCCTAGCATTTAGTCAATATAGACTTATCATTAGTCCAGTAGGATTTTGTTCATAGTCTATTGAGTGTTATTTACCGTACCCCCTCCACCTCCCCCACCAAAAAAAAATCATCTACCCCCCCCCCCCTTTGCCCCCTTCATCCATACCTTTTATACATACATACAGTACTTCCCAGTAGTTAAATAGGAAATTAAGAAATTTATATACATACTCATCTGTACACGGGATATACTTTGGTAAGCAGATAAATAGTCAGTCATGTATATGATTTAATTTTATGAGTCACATATATTTTGTAATTTCTTTTGTACAGCAGTTTATAATCAATAAAATTCCATAAACATCTGAATTCTTATTGTGTATTATCACCGACGAACATAAATGATAAATTAATTGGTAGATAAATAAACTGTGTTCATTCTTTGCATAATTATTAGATAACCACAATAAATGGGATGGATGATGAAAACGAGACAGTAGACAAAGGGAAAAAAACTGACGAATAAACAAAGAGAGAGAGAGAGAGAGAGAGAGAGAGAGAGAGAGAGAGAGAGAGAGAGAGAGAGAGAGAGAGAGAGAGAGAGAGAGAGAGAGAGAGAGAATCTAAACTGTGAAAAAAAAAATAACCATCTAAAAAATATTCTTTGTTAGTGAGTCCTAAATTATATTCCATGTGAAAGAATCGCTAGACAGGCTACTTGTTATGAGGAAGTAAAGCCCAGAGATCCGCTCAAAAATTTGCCATGAGCCTTCGAAAACACTAGATACTCAAGAAATATAAATCAATAATGTTACGCGTTCACATGCTGTGGGTTATTTTTAAAGATACAATTATTCAATCCACACACACAAGTATGCATGTGTTTACCTGTGTTTATCTGTTTGTGTTTAGCATTCATATGCCTATTGATCACTTATTCCCATCATTAAACTTACATGAAGTAATTAAATGAACATATACAACTATTTACAACTGCAATACATGTGCGTAAAATATGTAGGAAGATAAAGCCCTAAGTTTTCATGAATAACCATACATAAAATACTTCAGTAAATATAAACACCAGTTGCATTAGTCTCATTTATGCATATATACGAATGAATATCCAGTGTAAATTGCGAATCTGCTCTTCAGTGAATAATACAATCAATTGCGTGTACGTATGTGCGCGCGTTTGTGTGTACTCCCGGCGTGTGTGTAGTTCCCCTCTCTCTCCCTCGCCTGTGCTGCCATCTCTAAACAATCGTGAAAAGACCCCCAAAATTAACCAAATATAACCAAAATAACTCTTTCTCTCTCTCTCTCTCTCTCACCTCTCTCTCTCTGTAAGTAACGAGAGGCTTTCGCAGCAGATCCACATCCACGTGCATGTCTATGGCTGAGACTGAGGCATGACTAACTCACCCTCCTTCCTCAAAGAAGCCTTGAGACCTTGAGAAAATAATCGCCTCGAGCCATTAATTTCATGAAAGACGTTTCTCAGACCAAAACACACAACCCGCCCTCGAGGATTTTCTTGAATTAAAGATTAAGAGTTAGATTATTAAAAAAAAAAGGGAAAAGGAAAGGACAGGAGGACGTGGACGAGGACCTCCTTGTAGCGAGAGGAACTTTTTTGGACTCTTTTCTTTTGAAAGGTTTAATTTTGTAAAGCAAGAACAAAAATGCCCAAAAAGAAGTCAGGTATGTTTCTCCAGTGTGTCTTAGGGTTGTTTGAAGTATTATTTTTAAAATTATTGCTATTTCTTAAGTAAATGATTTTGTGTAAATGTTTCAGTTCATTGTCTTTTTTTACAATGTGTTTGTTTTTTATGGGAATTGAAAGAGACAGGTGTGTATTAGGGTTGTTTGTTTCTTTGTGGTTGGAATTGGATGTGAAATCTCCTTTTGTTAATATGGTTTTCAGGATTTGGTGTTTGTTTTCAGTTATTTCCTTTGTGTTGGAGTGAGACACTAATGGGTTTTGAACAGAGCATTTTAGGTCTTCTTGGTTATAGATTGAATTTATGATAATGGTTAGGAGGTTTTACTCGTTGTTTATATAGATGTTACTTCATTTTTTAAATAACCATGTAAATTTTTGATACGATATGTATTTATCCATATTTACATATTAAATAGTGAAGTTGTCAGTGCTGTTGCTTATCATAAATATAGGTACTCAAATTGACAGTTGTTATAGATAGCGCAGCCAGCAGTTAAGAAACAGCATGTAAATTTACATTGCATTCACAAAGAGCCCAAGATAGACAAAGGATCTTGACAAAGAAATGCCGCGGAGCTGAGTTAGTTTAGGTCAAGTTAGGTTACGCTTTCCTAAAGACGCAGTGACGGCCACTGCCAATCAAACAGCATTTGTGTATTATTTAAACACTACTGGATAAACACATATTGGTTTTAAAATTTGTTTAATTTATGCTTAGAAAATATTTGAATACCTGCCAGTGGCCATGACAAAGGCCAACAAATTTCCACTTTGTATATTCTGGCAAGATAGAGCTCCCCTGGTGATTTATACATGATGGATGTATTTGTTCTCTACTGACGTGCAAATGACAGTCACTTGACCCTGTGCCACTGTTCTCTTGAACTTAAGATTGCAGAGCATCCATTACAGCAATTGTAAGGTCAAGTTTGTCAGATCGCAGCCAATTTGATTACAAGGGAAAAGACCCATTTTGAAAGCGAAACCATGTAGTGGTTTATAATAATCCAACCCTTTTTTTGTTGTATTTATTATTAGAATGAATAGTCAAAGGTTTCAGAGATTATTGAAAATATACGGGTAGGGTTCATATTGATTTATTTGTTAGTGAGTCATAAGGGTTTCAGTTTTGTTTCATGATTCTTTTAACTAAGGACTGGGTCGATTTTAAGAGGAATTTTCTCTGATTTTTTTCATGTTACATTGCCAGTTAATTTTATTTTGTTGTGAAAATTATAGTATTAAGAATTTCTTGAAATCTCATAAAAGGAGATACCTTAATATACTTAGGAAAAAGAAATGTCATTGTCATATTATCTTTTTTTTCAGATTATTTATTGACAGTATTAAACATTTCATTTTAAGAGAATATTAGATATTTTCAAAAGTACACCTAATTCTCACTTTATATATATACAACCTTAACCCAGTAATGCTGGAATGTTTTTCTGGTATTAAGAACATTAGTGTGCATAGCTCCACCCTTGGGTAATTGTATCCAAGATTTCATTATGTGGACTGAAACAAACATGATTAGACACCACCTACCATTTGTTATTATTTACTTTGATATGATAATGTTTAATGTGACATCAGTGGGTTAAGCTGGAAGGATCAAATGAATTGGTTTTCAGTCTTAAAGTTGTTTGTCTTTACTTTTTCATGAACTGATAGAAGTCACTCAGAATCAATATCTGTTTTTTCTCTTTTAGTCTCATGCATTTATTCATTCTCTCTATCCCTTTTTTCCTTTCTCTTTCATTTATTAATTCTTTTACTGTCATTATTTTCTTTGTTTTTTTTTCTTTCATTCATTCAGTCTCCTCTCTCTGCCTTTTTGTCTGCTGTGCACAAACTTTTGGCCTCATTTCATTATGTGTCCAGAAAAGTATATAATTTTTTTTCACATTTTTTAAAAATTGTTTCATGAAAAATGTAAAGAAATAAAAGAATAAATGAGTTAATGTCAAAATGAGTAGACTGAATTACAATGTATTGATATTATTATTGTTGATTTTTAGGTAAATTGAACCTTTTTCAGCTTGAATTTTGATTTATTTGACTTAGGTATTTCTTTGATATATAGTTTTAAAGTTGCAAGTGAAGTTGCAAAAGTTAACTGACTTAGATTTGTACTAAGATGCTGATACTGTTATATTCTTGGTTTATTGATGGGAAAAGAGGATGGGTGGATGGATGTGGCAATGATTGAAGCACTTTGATTAATTAATTATTCATTTTGTTGTGATTTTTATGTGGTTTTTTATTTGTATTTATTATTTTTCATGTATAGTACTATTTGGTTGATTTCATTATAATTTTTTGTATTATTGTTAGCATCATCATCATATATATATTTTTTTTATTGTATTATTATCATTATTATTGGTACCATTACTAGAATTATTTTTGATACTATTACTATTACCATAATTATATTAAGATAAATTTGGCCTATAGTCCATATTCAAATTCCCAATACTATTGAGCTTCTTGTAATTATATATAATATAACACATGTAGCAAGTAGTATTGTTCATTTAGGAATTTGAAACTAATGGCTTCCAATTGATGTAGAATTAGAATTTAGAAAAAGAAACATTAATAATCTCTTCTTTGTATAAAGAAGTCGTTGTTATGTTGGAATTTGCATGAATTACTTTAATAAATCAGATTTTGGAGTGACTTGTAATAGTTCATATTAATGAGTGATTGCTAATTATCTCTAAATGAAAAAGAACAGTAGTGTTATATGCATGTAGTACACTGTTTGACCAACTTAACAGAATATAACATTGTGTTCTAACCTGTATATACATTTGTGAAAGGATTTTGATGTTATTTTGTGTAACCAGTTGCGTCCTATTTTTGTTGCTTTATTGTCTAATTTGATTATGATATATTTTGAATAAAATGTGTACTTTTATTTATTGATATGCAGGGTTTTCATATTTTTCAAATTGTTGTTATAAGTATATATGAATTATTTGGGTCATGATATTTAGATATATTTGCAAAATGTTATATTATTTATGATGATTTCTTGTATTTTGAAGTAAACTAGACTTCTAAATAAGGAGAATTTGGAGAAGCTATGACATTTATCATTGTGAGAATAGTGGTGTTACTGATATTGCTTTTAGGTATATATCTAATGCCAGCCACAATCTAGGAAATTTTGATAAATAATGGTGTAGATAATATTATCAGACAAAAGAATAGCAAATGAGTAATTCCTAATTAGTTTTAGGTGAGTGTCGACTGCAAAATGAGTCAAGGGCACTTCTCAGCCTTTTCAGCAAGGACCAAGAAACGAGAACTTATGATGAAAAATGGACAGCACGTGATTTAAAATCCTGCATTGATATCTAAAAGTACAATATGTTTGATATCATGCTTTACTGTACATTGCCACGGAAATTTGATATCTTTATTTCAGTAATGTTCATAGTGCTATAGGCTCTCTCTTAACTCTGCTGACAGAAAGGCAAATCATAGCAGACTCTGGATATGCCTTCTGCTGAAGTACACTCAAGTTATACATTCTGATTCATATTTTCGAGGGGGGATTTCAGTGCTGATGTCTTCAAAATTTCTTAAGTATTTTTGAACATGTAATTTTGGTGTAACCTTAGGGTAAAAACTGCCCTAAAAGTTTACAGGTTATTTGTAATTGGAAGAGTAAGTAAGCTCTTTTTCCTCATAAAAAAAAATGCATTATTTTTGTATTAGTGGCAAAATAGGGAACAGATCGATAGGTGTGAGGTAGATTAGATCAGGTAATTAATATTTCTTCAGATCAGATAAAGGATACATACATGAAGTTTGAAGAAAACATTCAAATGATAGTTTTAGTTGTGTTTCAGTTTTATTTATTTATTTTTATTTTGGAAATGACCCTGAAAAGGGATGATAATCTAGGTATCTCAGTTGATTAGAGATAGTGAGTGAATTGAATGATAGTATTAGGCATCAGATATACCATCTCAAAATCAGTGATGATAAATGAATTGCACAATTAACAGTAGAGAGTAGGATTGATTATTGACTTCAAAGTCTAGTCTACAAATTCTCCTTAATTAGGAAAAAAAAACACAGTCCCACAAAGAATTCTCATAAACAGCCCTTTCCTGTCACCTCCCAGCTGTTACAAACAGCAGCAGCCTGGCGGCCGATTTCAAGACGGGGAGTGGGGGCTCCCCAGACTCCCCAAACAACCCCAAGAAGAAAAGACGGACGTCCAATACACCGTCCTCAGCGCAGGGACCCCCCTCTACGCCTCCGAGCCATGACTTGGTTCCTCCCCCCCTCACAGGTAAGGCTAAAGTTGAAGGATTAATGTGGGTTTCTTTGCTTTTGTTTCGAGACTGAAGTCATGTGTATGTTTCTTTTGGGGATCATTTTTGTCTTTATACATTTTCTCTGCTTGTTTTCTCCCTGCATCTCTGTCTTTGCATATTAGTGTTTCTCCCCACTGCTCTTTTGTTCTCTATCCCTCCTTTCCCCCCCTCTCTCTCTACCTCTCACCCTCTTTCCCTCCATTTATCTATCCATCCATCCATCTTTCCCTTCCTCCCTTCATTCCTCTTTCTCCCTCCCTTTCTGTCGCACTTTCTTTCCCTTTCTCCCTTTCTCTCCCTCTGTCTTTCTCCCTCTCCATTTTCTTTTTTCTCACTCCCACTCCCACTCCCTCTCCCTCTCTCTCTCCCTCTCCCTCTCCCTCTCCCTCTCCCTCTCCCTCTCCCTCTCCCTCTCCCTCTCCCTCTCCCTCTCCCACTCCCTCTCCCTCTCCCTCTCCCACTCCCTCTCCCACTCCCTCTCCCACTCCCTCTCCCTCTCCCTCTCCCTCCCCCTCTCCCTCCCACTCCTCCCTCCCACTCCTTCTCCCTCTCCCTCTCCCTCTCCCTCTCCCTCTCCCTCTCCCTCTCCCTCTCCCTCTCTCTCTCCCAGTCCATTTCCCTCTCCCTCTCCCTCTCTCTCTCTCTTCTCCCTCTCCCTCTCCCTCTCCCTCTCCCTCTCTCCTCTCTCTCTCTCTCTCTCTCTCTCTCTCTCTCTCTCTCTCTCTCTCTCTCTCCCTCTCCCTCTCCCTCTCCCTCTCCCTCTCCCTCTCCCTCTCCCTCTCCTCTCTCTCTCTCTCTCTCTCTCTCTCTCTCTCTCTCTCTCTCTCTCTCTCCCCCCTTTTCCCTTTCCCTCTCCCTCTCCCTCTCCCTCTCCCTCTCCCTCTTCCTCTTCCTTTTCCTCTTCCTCTTCCTCTTCCTCTCCTTCTCCCTCTCCCTCTCCCTCTCCCTCTCCCTCTCCCTCTCCCTCTCCCTCTCCCTCTCCCTCTCTCTCTCTCTCTCTCTCTCTCTCTCTCTCTCTCTCTCTCTCTCTCTCTCTCTCTCTCTCTCCCCTTTTCCCTTTCCCTCTCCCTCTCCCTCTCCCTCTCCCTCTCCCTCTCCCTCTCCCTCTTCCTTTTCCTCTTCCTCTCCCTCTCCCTCTCCCTCTCCCTCTCCCTCTCCCTCTCCCTCTCCCTCTCTCTCTCTCTCTCTTTCTCTCTCTCTCTCTCTCTCTCTCTCTCTCTCTCTCTCTTTCTACTTAGCTATCT
>NC_061836.1:16889043-16891543 GCF_019202785.1 Penaeus chinensis
CTGTTCAAGGGTTTTAGTTTTGACGAAAACCTTCATCTTCGTTTATAAAGGTCTTTTTCTATACAGGTTTATGTTTAAAGAATCTGTTTTATCATTATTATTGTCATCATCAACATTACTGTGTAATTGTGATAGCTCTTTCTTTTTATATTTGTATTATCCTTTATAAGATTTGTAGGTTAAACTCCGTACATACTTAATGAGTACATATTTTAGGCAGATGATTAGATAATAATAGTGATAGTAATTAGAGGCATACTTTTAAGATGTAAGTCTATAAGAAGTAATTTTTTTATGCATTTGTGCGAGTGGGATTTTTTTTTTTTTTAATTATGACAATAAGAAGTTAAAGAATTAACTTTTTAAAAATCTTGTGGAGAATTTGTTTATTTATTATTTGTGTATTTGTGTTCATGTTGTATTGAAAAAGTATGATACTTTTTTCTGTGCCCTTTTCTACAACTGGGCATGTACTTGTGATACCCAGTAATGTTTTGTTTACTCCAGTATTGCTATTATAATTTTTGTTATTTTTCTTTTCTGATTTTATTCTATTTATTTCCTTTTCTCTGCTTTAATGCTGGGAACTGAAGCCTTGCAGAATTGATTGATGTAGCACTTGTATATTGGCTGTGTTGTAAAAATAGGTTTACAAACCTCTCACTAGCATTTGTGCATAGAACTTTATCATGATCCAGACCATGTTCATTTCTGGATAAGAAGAACATAACCCATTCATTCACATTTGAATTCAGTTATGAAGACAGGGACCTATCTGTTACCATGCTTACTCCAGCAGATATTTTCTGCAAAATCTGCCAGTCATTGCAAAATATATCCAGTCTACTATATGCATTAAGGCTAGTGCATCTTTTGAAAAATTAAAGCATTGAAAACAGTGTAAAAAAGTGATCTTTCACTTAAAAAGTGGACTGTCTAGAAGCATATCTAGTAGTCATCATACTGTGATTACTCATCATATCTTTTCATTACATGTCATTGTTTTTTTTTTCTGAAGTGGTAGTGAAGGTTAGACATTCATAATGTTTTTTACTGATGCTATGATTTTTAATTCATGTTTGTTAGCCTTACAATGGCAAGTGAACAGTCAGAGGGTGGTATTGTGAATATACATCTGAATACACTGAGATTGTTTGAAAGAGTATACAAAATGATGTTTATAATTCCCTGATGATTGTAAAAACTCAAAGAAGGCATGTAATTGAATTATTCTTGTAGAGAGTTGGTGCCCACCAGTAATTATGTATGCACTAGTTAAGATAAAGAAAAGAAAATCAGTCCTGGTAAGTGCAACAGATCACCGTGTCATTTTACGCAGAATTCCAAGTCTCAATGAAGTTTTTTTTATTTCAACATTTAATGTTTTTTACATGATTTTAAGAAGAATAAAGGATGTATTGTATTGTTAAATACAGGAAAAATAGTAGTTTTGCAGTAGTATACCAGTATCAGGCCATGCTTTATTTTTTTTTAGAGGCTCTCATTCTCATAAAGAAACAAAAGAATAAATGTGGAATAAAAGTCATATTTTTTTTTAGCTTTTTTTTTTTTTTTTACTTTGATATTATGTACTAAAGAATATGTACTTATACTTATTTCAATCAGAGGCAACATCACAATGAAGTTTAATTGTAGAAGTTCAGTTCAAATACTAGTTAAAATATAGATAAAAAGATCTTGATATTGACTGTAATATTTAAACTAAAAGTTAGTTTAAGTGGAATGCAGGCTCTTCTTCATTTTGTTCCTATCGTTTATCATCTCTTCTTTATACTTTCATGCTGATACTTTTTCATAGAAATTGAATCATGGTTATTTCACCATTACCTTCCAAAATAATGTGATAATTTCCCAGTATTATGATAAATTTTAAATGAAACCCTAGACATGATTAAGTCATGGACAATTCCTACTTAATACTTTTGGAAATAAATGGAAATTGTCATTCTGAAAATGCCTACAGATCATGTGTAATGATTTTCCTGTTACTTTTCTTTTTTCTTTAGGTATTGATCTAGTGCATAGATGTATTTTTAAGCTCAAAATGTAGCTATAGTAACCCCATTTTTATATCAGATCTCAGTGTCCATTCATTGGGATGGTTAGTGTTCAAAATATTAACTGTACAGTGGAATATCTGCATGTCATATATCACTAATTAACTTCCCATTGTAAGATTAAGAGCAGATAACCCATAGATTTTAGTGGAGACTTACAGTAAGAGAACAGGTGGTTTTAGAAAGTAAGAAATTATGATCCCCAAATGGTTTAGATTTATCATTTAAGAAGTGCATTTATCTTTAAATTTGATCAGATAAAAACTATGTGAATAATACACTTTCTTGTATGCACAGCCTTTCTCTTTTGCTCTCTAGATGTAGTAATTACGTATAGCTATTTATGATAGTAGAATGCACACTTGTGCATTGTGACGTGCAATCAACCTAAAAAAGGTCTTGTTTCTGCCAATCCTGTCGAA
>NC_061836.1:16919743-16924743 GCF_019202785.1 Penaeus chinensis
ATGTTATTATTATTATTATTATTATTACTATTATTATTATTACTATTACCATTAGTATAATTATTATTATCATTATTGCCATTATTATTATTATTGTAATTATATATATTTAGGTCTACTATATACGCACATATATATCATATATACATATACAAACATATAATATATATGTATATATATATATATATTTACACACACATCACAATCATAATGTTTTCTGATTTCATAATAATTCCTATCTTTACTGTTATCACCGTCATAATCATAATAATTCGCATCACCATAGAACCACCATGATCACTCACCCCCCCCCCCCCTTTTCAGATGGTGGGTGGAGCACCGGAGGATAAACAAGCCGGGGAAGCAAACACGTGGAGGAGCCTGCGAATGTAAACACTGCACGAGCGTTACTGTCAGGTTAGTGTGGAGACGTGGGTCCTCCTGGCCGGTTTCGGGCGTTATGTTTGCGGTTATTGTTATTGGTGTTCTTGTTGGTGGGGCAATGGTTGTTGCTTTTGAGGCGGTTGGTTGTTAGGATTGGTTGGTGTCGTTTATTGTTACTTATTGTTAGATTGTTTTTTTTTTTTTTTTTTTTTTTTTTAAGTGGTAATCGTTTATTTATAAAAGTGGTAATTAGTCACGTGTGAAAGTGGTAATCAGTTACTTATAAAAGTGTTTATAATATTTTGTTTATATATTTATCGTCCTTTTGTAATCCCAACGGGTGCCGTAAATAATATATGTTAATAGGAAGATTTCAGGTTTGGAATACTGTAATGTTCGATAATTTGCATAAAAATCACGAGTTTAAAATATCGTAATAATCTCAAGTTGCAACGCGCAACTAGCCTCCATCTCTCTCTCCTTCTCCCACCTTGACTTCAGCTGATTGCCTTGTGCATTTTTTAAAGCGCACCTCACACCAAAAGTAATATCTTAATGCATATGTGAGCATGGCATACTTTGAGCTCTGAACAGTATATCCTCTCGTCTTTACAAACATTTACGAGCATTTTGGGGGGGCAACTACTATGCATTTCAGCTGCCTTGATCTATATTTTTTTCGCAAATCCCTTTCAATCGGACAGCGAGATCAGTATGGCATTATTATCAGATGTATCCCGACATGGCATTCGAACATGTAAAGGGAGAAGCAGTTGTGACGTCTACAAACCCACTAGCTCTGCTTAATCATCTTATCCTCCCTGCTCGCTTCCTTCCTCACTTCTCCCTTCCATCCCATGCAGTACGTGTCTTAAGTGCCAGATAAATGGGAAGTAAATACTCTGTATGGTAGACAGCATTACTGTGACCACTGTTCTGCCCTGTGTGGGTGTTTTATAGTGTGCGGTCGGTAATAATGGTGAAGCTCGGGCAACAGTCAGCATCGTGTGTGTGTGTGTGTGTGTGTGTGTGTGTGTGTGTGTGTGTGTGTGTGTGTGTGTGTGTGTGTGTGTGTGTGTGTGTGTGTGTGTATGTGTGTGTGTGTGTGTGTGTGTGTGTGTGTGTGTGTGTGTGTGTGTGTGTGTGTGTGTGTGTGTGTGTGTGTATGTGTGTGTGTGTGAGGAGGAATGTGAGGAGGAATGGAAGGGGGAGGGAGGTGAGGAAGGAGAAGCAGGGGAAACGGCATCACGCTTTACATGTTCGAATGCCTTCTCGGTTAAAGGCTCCTACGCTATCAAAGTCAATATCAAACGCCGTAATTAAGTGGTAACGCACTGTAGTACCAAAAAAGTATTGCAGATGTGAACCAGACGCTCCAGTGCCATACTGATCCTCCCTCGTTTGGAAGAGGCCCCTGATACGCATTTTTACTAATAATCTCCTTTTCTCCCTAGCCTGCGAGGAGTGGCGGAAGGCAAGCAGTACAACGCGATCCACGATGCCAACAGCGGCGAGTCCCTGAGCATACAGCCTTCTTCGAGCTCGTCGCTGTCAGCCAGGTAGGGTCTTCTTCCTTGGAGATTTATTGACGTACCTCGGTGACGTTAATGACTTTCTTCGGTGACTTAATGATTTACTTCGGCGACGTAATGACTTTCTTCGGCGACGTAATGACTTTCTTCGGTGACGTAATGACTTTCTTCGGTGACGTAATGACTTTCTTCGGTGACGTTAATGACTTTCTTCGGTGACGTAATGACTTTCTTCGGTGACGTAATGACTTTCTTCGGTGACGTTAATGACTTTCTTCGGTGACGTAATGACTTTCTTCGGTGACGTTAATGACTTTCTTCGGTGACGTAATGACTTTCTTCGGTGACGTAATGACTTTCTTCGGTGACGTAATGACTTTCTTCGGTGACGTAACGACTCTCTTCGGTGACGTAATGACTTTCTTCGGTGACAATGACTTTCCTTGATGATTTAAGGACTTCCCTCGGTGACTTACTGACTTTCCTCGGTGACGTAATGACTTTCTTCGGTGACAATGACTTTCCTTGATGATTTAAGGACTTCCCTCGGTGACTTACTGACTTTCCTCGGTGACGTAATGACTTTCTTCTTCGATGACTTCGCTGACGTAAGGACTTGCCTCGGTGACTTACTGACTTTCCTCGGTGACCTAATGTCATTTTTCGGAGATCTAATGACTTGTCTCGGTGACTTAATGAGTGTTTATACAAGTGTTGGTTAAGAGTTTTTGACAGCTTTATAGGGGGTCATTATGAAATTTCGTTATATTGGTTTTCTTTTCTTTTCTAAATTGTGTTTTCGTTTTCATTATTTTTTCAAAGTAAGTGTACATTAGTGCTAAATATTGAGACATTCCATTTCCGGACTTATATGAGATATATTTTAGACATGGACTAAATAACGATAACTTTCATATATCGTTATCACGTTGTTAGCCCTTTTTTCATCTTTAAGAAAGTTTACTCCTCCCCAGGCGAACCGGCTTGTGGCTCGCTGCCTCGGCCGTCCTCAACCTCCTCATCTACCTGACCTCCACCCTGCTCATGCTCATCGCCATGACCATGAACATCTACCTCATCCTGTCCATGGGCGTCGGGGCCTCCTGTGGGAAGGTCGCCGTCCTCCTCGCCCGCAGGAGGATGGAGGACGGGCCGTGCAAGTGACGCCAGAACAGGGTTTCCCCCAAACCCTGGACGGTGGCGGAGGCGGTGACGGAGGTGGAGGCGGTGACGGAGGCGGATAGGAACGGCCTCCCGCACACCACGCCCTTCTGAGGGTCCTCGCTGCGGTCATAGCTACGACGGAGGAGGTCTATGCGCGTCACTTGAGTTTGGCCGAATTGCTCGTAAGAATACCATATAAATATATATTCATACCAGTAAGATGGTGAAAAGATTTATGTATGAATATATTTTTTACTAGAGTGTCCCGGTGACATCAATTAACGGGAACTCTATGAATTGGGTTTTGCAACTATCAAATAAATATCTGTATAGACTCCAAAGCTCGCAATCCTTTCGAAATGCCCACAGAAGTTGGCCGCTCTATCTGTCTTGGTTTCTGGAAAAAAAAAATAGGATTTAGGCGTAAAAGGGGCATCTTAAGCAGTGATAGGGTAAATGCTATAAAACTAAAATGAAATTCATTTGAAATATCAAAATAACACAAATAGACCTGTGAGTCATATAAATAAAATGAACTATGATGTAATAACATTTTGAGACACGGAAATACCACCATATACTTCTCAAGCGTCGGTTTACCATAGTGTTAAGGGAGTTGCGAACATTTAATAAGGAATTGGAGAAATGTATTAAGGAGCAAGCGAACAGTCTGATAAATACGTGGATTAGATTAATAAATGTGATTATAATCCGGCATAGAACACAATTCCCAACATTCTGTGAGTTATAGCTTAATAAGGATTATTGTTTTGTTTTCTGATACAGTAGTAAACACAGGAGAGGGTTAATATATATATTCATACAATACACACACATACACGCGCACGTGTGCACATGTATGAATATATATGTGTGTGTGTGTGTGAATTGGAAAAAATCTGGTAATCCAGCAAAACGTACTTTTGACTGGATTACTGGCTGAACCAAAACGCAATTAACTGTGAATCACCATTTTAGTATGGTTGTGAATATAGAATAATTTGCCGAAGCTAAGTGCCTGTCCTCCCCCCTCCCCCCCTTTCTTTACTCTCTCCTCCACTGCAACGGTGATTTACTGCTTTAGGAGGGGGGCATGGTTAATATTCAACTACATCAAGCCTTACAAAATCTGTGATAATATATAATTATAATATTAGTCAAACTCATTAGGAAAGGGACATGAAATCATGAAAGCAGCAGATCATTACTAAGAACTTTGCTTATGCACATGTACACACTCGTGAACGTGCAAGTACATGCACACACATATTCTAACAAACAACTAAACACACGCACAATAAACATTAGTCAGCTTAAAGTTACAAAGTTAGTGTTGAGATCAGTGGTAGCATAAATGCATTGTTCTCACACGTAATATGTTTCTGTGGTAAAAAATCCGTCTTTTAACTTTTTAAATATACAGACACTCAATGCAGTCATCACGCTTTTATATACTTATAGGTGTGATGATACATATATATCCTAAAAGAGTATATTTCTGTGGTAAATGATTTTAGATCAAACAAGCCTAGAGAAGACACTATATGTATACTGGATCAGAATAAATGTTTAATCTATATTTTTCTTCAGTAGATGTATAATAAAGGTTACTGCATTTTCATGAGTATTCGTTTTCCTTTTGTTGATAAGAATAATAATTTGATATTCATATACAGATATGTAGAGAGATAAGCATTCACTTCTTGAAACTTAGCATATCAGTCAACCTATAAATGTGTGTTTATGTCTACATTTACACATTATTCATCTTTTTATCTTTCTGTATTGGTTTTAACATATCTACTGTATATTCTTTCGTAACACACTACGGTCTGGATTAAAAAAAAATAAATAAAAAAAATGTATATATATATATATATATATATATATATATATACTTGAATTAATATACAATGGAAA
>NC_061836.1:16929743-16932243 GCF_019202785.1 Penaeus chinensis
CAGAGAGGGACGGAGAGGTTGATGCTGGGAATTAGATGGACAACAGATGGACAAAAGAAAGTAACAGACTGGGCTATAGATAACACAAAGAGGCCAATGACAAGATAGCGTGACGAAATAACGAAATTTGGGGGCTAGGACTGGAAACAAAAAACGCGACAGACAAAGTTGGAAAAGATTGGGAGAGGCGCTCGTCCAGAAGTGGATTGGCTCCGGCTGATGATGATGATGATGATATTCTGAGAAGGAGTTTGAGACAAATTTCGGCAGTTGAGAATATTCTAAAACAGTCTTAAGGGAATCTGATTAATTTCCGGTCTCAGGTTATTTTGCCTGTCTGGTAACATTCGTGGATACCGCTCCAGGTCCAGCCACGCCCCCCCCCCCCCCCCCGCCTCGCTCTCGCCTACACGCCCTCCCCCACCCGCTCAAAGTAATTATTTCCCTGGTACAGTTTCTTTTGGAGTTATTATCATCCTTATATAATTGTTATCTAGTTGCTTGTTTGGTTGATTGTTAATGTTCGAGTTAATTGATTAATTATTGAAACTTAGGATAAACACGCATAGTTCATCCTCATCAATATGAAAATAACATCGACAGCAATAATGAAAACGAAATGATAATGATAATGAGGTTAAAAATAACAATAATTTCTTGTTTGTCTATTAAGAAGGGCATAAGATTCCGTTAATCATGATGATGATAACCATGATAACAACAGTAACAGTATTGTTAATCAGGATAGTTACAAGCGACAACAACAGTGATAATGTTACAGCTAATACTTCTGTTAATAATAGTAGCGGATTAATGGTAGCAATGAGAAGGCCTGCGATTATGGTGGTTATAATGATGGTGATAATGATAATATAATGGCTATTATCATCATAACTATAATTCGCACCATTGCCAGCATGCCTATCATCATCATTTCGATTGAAAACCAACGGGAAAAATAGAAAGATCAGAGATTGTATTAAAAAAATAAACAAACAGATGAGTGATAAACCAACCGAAATATCATAAATCAGTCATTCTAAACAACTATAACTCCCCCACCAAAAAAAAAAAAAAAAAAAAATGTAAAAAGTTTGCGTCGTGACCACAGCGAAAAAACGATAAATCCGCGATCAAGATAGGCGTTATCAGCCGGGTGTTTGCTGATCAGTCGTTTCGGGCAAATCTTGGGCCAGTTTTAAATCTGGCTATTGTCCGTATTGCAATATTTTTATTATTATCATCATCATAAGCAGCAGCATTACAATCATTATCATGATCGTTGTCATCATCATCACCATTATTATTATCATTATCATGATCGTTGTCATCATCAATATTATTGTTATCATTAACATTATCATTAGTCGTAGTAGCAGTAGTAGTAGTAGTCGTACTCATAGTAATACTCGCAGTATTAGTATTAGTAAGATAGTCGTAGTAATAGTAGTAGTAGCAATAATAGAGACAGTAGTAGCAGCAGTAGTCATAGTTGTTGTGGGAGTAGTTTTAGAAGCAGCAGCAACAACATTCGCAGTAACATCATTATTATCACCACTACCATAATCCTCCTCCCTACAATCACATAAGAATTAACATACAAATCTCTACACATTTTACATACGACTAACAAATATAAGTCACATCATTTAAAAGCCAAGATCAGCGAAGTGCGTGGCGACACTAAAAGGGTATAGGCTCTTCCGACTTCTTTTATGGGTAGAAAGAATACCAGCAATACCAGCAATACAAATGATTATCCTTCACCCAATCGTCTTAATGCACATTTCACTAACGTAGTTGAGTAATTATCGACCGAGCTGCCGCCGCCACAGGTCCTGTTCACGCCCTCTCTCCCTCGTGCAACTCGAGCCTCCCTCAATTGGCGATCAATTACCGACCATGAATTAATGGCCTGTAATAAAAAAGCTCACGTAGCAGTACCCTCAGGTTTCGATAATATATCCATGTCATTGATTAATTAGGCAGCTTAAACCTGTTTCCCATTTCCCTCACTCACAGCAGGTGATTATTGCTGATTATTGCTCCGCTTTCACTGACATATGGGTGTTAAAAGTACATTGTGTACAAATCAATTAACGGTCACATAGATTACACAAACTATTTTACATCCGACCTTTAACAGTCCTTACATAGCCCGCTCACTCACACCTTCAGGCACAGCGTGTGGCATCTTCACAATCTCCAACTCATGTCAAGTAAAGAGGTACCCCTGTGCTCAATTACCTTCCCAGTCAAACTCGGGAAAAAAACTAATTCTTTACACTTTTAAATGTGCCTTAAGAAAATGTGTTTTATCTAATCCAATATCTGTATTTCTCAACATTTTATCTCATGTACTGATTTTTTCCGTTACAAAGATCTCACAAATATGAAATAATCTGAAACATTTATCGTAACAAGAGATAATTTGTAAGGACCCTTTATGACGTTTATAAAATGTCCGAGAGCCTTGTTTTCAATTTTATGTAAATTAACT
>NC_061836.1:16963122-16968122 GCF_019202785.1 Penaeus chinensis
TATTTGTTGATTATATAATTGTTTATAGGAAATTTGGTTTTTTTTCCTTTTTGTTCACTTTGTTCGGCTGTATTAAAAAAATCTATAGTTTTGAAATGCATACTTTAATATTTCATGTTACTGCCTCTCGCAAGTCCATGTGGCATGGATGCCACTAATGCCGCCGTTAAATGGCGTCCGTCTACAGAGCACAATCACTCCCTTGCCGCCATTGCTTGGGCAACAATGATATGATTACAAGAAGTATCTAGGGGGAAGTCTCTGAACAATGCTGCCCAAACATTGAGGTCTGGCGATTTGGGTGGATGTGGCGTAATCTCGGGGTGTTGATGAAATCATAACACTGCTCTCGTGAACAGGGGTGTTATCCTGGACGAGGTAAAATGGCTCCGAATCAGGGAACACCTTGGATCTTACCGATGGTAAAAATATCTCGTCCAGGATTTCCAAATAGGCATACCCTGTAAATCTGCCGGGTCCGATATCCGTCAGCTTCCTGACCCTGCTGCTGTGTATCTACTCAAACAGCCTAGCGGTACTGCAACATAATGCGAAGTCCTGCCGGCTTTTGTCAGCAGAACAAAAGGGGCCCACACCCCTTGCAGTAGTTATGGACTGTTCAAAAAAATAATGAAAATAAATAAGACGAAAATTAATCGCGGAAAGGGGACGTGGCACCTAACTACCGGCACACCCCCTTCTCAAATCCAGTTAGCTGTAAGGGGTTTTGATACTGAGTATCAACTGGTCTTCATTAAATGATGATATTCATGCACTACAATGCAAGCTTCTTAATTGTCTTTCATATCGCACACAGATTTATAGTACTGAATGACATTTACTTGATCTTCCTCAGTCGTGCATCAAGGGCGCCTAGTTCTGGCATTTTCTCTGGTGGATCCAAT
The DNA here is from genome assembly GCF_019202785.1 of Penaeus chinensis. NCBI lineage: Eukaryota > Metazoa > Arthropoda > Malacostraca > Decapoda > Penaeidae > Penaeus > Penaeus chinensis. The sequence goes on from NC_061836.1 coordinate 16,964,028, forward strand.
TGCTTGGTGTCACTGGATCCACAGAGACACGGTTGGCTTCGAATCTAATCTTCGACCTAATCATCTTGATATTTCGGCTCTTGATAGTCCCTCAGAGTAAAGCGTAATTACGATGCTACAAATGGTCTATGAGGTGTCAATTGCTAATATTGGCCCTAACCATATAAACTCTGAAGCACTATTCGAACACAGTATGAAGCTTCATTTGTTCCAAGCTTTGAAAACAAGTACCAATCTTTCCAAATCGACTCGTAGGGATCGTTTCTGTTTCATCTACTCCCGAGTAAATATACTTTTTTTTTTGCAAGTGTACATCCAACAAAGCCTACCTTTCACTGATAAGACTACTGGTTTTACGAGTTCATCGCATGCAAAGTATCAAACAGAAAAACACATTTTCCCGCCAATTGAAGGAATAGGGAAATCAGGATCGGTCACTAGGGCCAACTGATAGACTCCCTGCCGGCTGAGTGCATGTGGAGCCATCTGTATGTAAAAAAAATCACAAAAAAAGTACAGGGGGCAGAGCATAAATCCGGGGCAGTTGGATTAAGTGCATTGCTGGAAATAAGTGGGAAGCTAATAGAAATCTAATAATATATGAGGTCCTTATTAGGTCTAGAGTAGACTATGGAGCAAATGTGAATGGCTCGGCAGTGAACTCAAATTTGGAAAGATTGGATGTTGTGCAGAATGGTCGTTTTCGTGTCTTTGGGCCCTGAAATACACTTGGATCGAGTGCCTTGAGGTGGAGTCAGGAGAACCTCCAACTCAGAGGCGGCCAGGAGGCGCTGGTTTATGCCGCCAAATTAGCCAGACAACCGAGTTACCATAACGGGAATATTTTGCATCGTCATTTGCATCCGGATCATCAGTAGACTTCACGATTTCGTCGAGAAAGTCGGTATAGATATCTCTACCATCGACACCCTAGTTCATTCAAATATACCGCCATGGAAACTCCCACAATTACTATCGTGGATGCTTAGCTTTCATCGGCCAAGGGCATGGTGCTGGAGGTGGAAGTGCGTCAAAGATTCAAAGAAATTCTTATTAAACATATTTCTATGTTCATATATATAACGACGGCTCCAAGACAAATGAGTGTGTGGGTGAGGGTGTATAGTCGACTAAATGCCAATTGAGATCAGACTGCCGAATCATACATTGTTTTTTTATTGCCAAATATTTTGAATTTAATATAGCTTTAGACCCACAATAGAACAGTGAACAGTTCACTTAAAGCCACCAAATCATTAGAAAAAAATGAAATGCTGAGTAATAAGCTCCATAGTGTCAATACGTCAATCAAGCTAACATTTTCTTTTCTACTTTTCTAGAAGACAAAACTAGATGACCTTTTCTAGATTGAAGTAATTAATAGGATTCATTGGCTTAATGATCTTGCCTGTGATGACATGGCCGTATGCCACTGGGCGATAGCCGAGAAATCCAACAAGCAAACTCGCAATGTAAACACCAGCCCAACAACAGAGTAAAATATTGAGTATTATGATTACACACACACACACATATATAGATAGATAGATATAGATACACACACACACACACATACACACACACACACACATACACACACACACACATATATATATATATATATATATATAGAGAGAGAGAGAGAGAGAGAGAGAGAGAGAGAGAGAGAGAGAGAGAGAGAGAGAGAGAGAGAGATGGTAAACCCCATGATTTATATATATGTATGTAAATATAAATATATATATTTTTTTTATATATGTATGTAAATATATACATATATATACGTACATAAATATAAATATATATATATATATATATATATGAATAAATCAATGAATATATATATATATATATATATATATATATATATATATATATATATATAATACTCACGGGAGTATACCCTGGTGTAGTGAACAGGCTCGTGCATTGCTGCTCATAAGTCCACACTACACAGGGTCAACCCTACTGGAGGGGCTTATCAGTGGCATCCCGGCTAAACTACTCCCCCTCCCACCTAAGATACACCTAAGCCAGTAGGTGGGGGGTAACTCGGCTGTCAATCAAGAATCATGACTGCACAGACAGAGCAACGGCCCTCATTCCCCGGAGGCGAAGGAGCCCCTGGTTAAGGCGGGAATCAGGATCGCTCCGGAGCAGAGGGTGCTAAAAAGGACAATGAGAAAGGAATCCGACTTACTAGCAATACTTAAGGAACTCTCTTTCATTAAATGGGATGTTGTAGGACTCTGTGAAGGTAGAAGACTAGGCGAACAACAGAATATACTAAATGATGGACACCGTGCTCAATTGGAGAGTTAACCCCCACGGTAGGGAGCAGGAATTAGGGGTAGGTTTCTTAGTTCACAAACGCTTAGAAAAAAATATTGTGAAATTCTATAGTGTAAGCGATAACAATAAAACTATACAATAAGTACAACCTAAATAAAGATTGTTCAAGTCTATGCTCCAACCTGCAGCCACAGTGATGAAGAAATAGAGTTTCTATGAAGATGTTCATTTAGCGTTAGAATAAATTCCCGTTTCACAATAATTATGGGAAATTTTAATGTCAAAATAGGGTAAAAAGACTCGATCACTCAATATCATAACTGCATTCTTCGAAAAAACACTATAGCGGAAGTGGACATGGATGTCTCCATCGGACATGAAAAACGAAATTGACTTCATAATTTTAAGTAGGCGTGATATAGTAAAAAATGTGTTATTAATAGAGTAAATGTTGGTAGTGACCATAGAATGGTCAGAGGTCAATTTAAATTACACCTCAGAAGGGAAAGGAACAAACTCCTACGAAAACCGCAGCCAAATTTAGCTAACTTGAAGACCAGAGCGACAGAATTTAACCTTAACATCCAAAACAGATATTCAATTCCCAGCGATGAAGATCTCAACATTGACTAAATCAACAAACAGCTCAGTGACATAATAAAGGAAGCTGCACTTGAAGTAGGTGGTAAGAACGTCAAGTAAAGCTCCAGCAAGCTCTCGAACAGCTTATGAAAAAACGTAGGGTCATGAAAGTATCGTCAAACAGGGACAAAATAGAATAAGCTGAACTAACAAAGACAATAAATATAAACTGAGAAGATGTACGGAAATTCAATACTCAAATAATAAATGAAACAGTGTGATCTCAGGTACCAGCACGAAAACGGCTAAAAGAATACAGAATAGGGAAAAATCAAACGTATGCAATAAAGAAACCAGACGCAGAAGTGACATATAATAAGAATTAAATCATAAGAGTAGTGGAAGACTTTTACAGGGATCTATACAACACATACAGGGATCTATACAACACATATAGAAGTGAATGCAGTAACTAGAGACGTACCTAATATCACAACAGAAGAAATGAAAAGAGCGCTTAAAGGCATAAAGAGAGGGAAAACACCAGGTGAAGACAGAATTAGTATAGACCTTATAATAGATGCAGGAGAAATTTTAACAGTAAAACTAGACGATCTTTTTAACAAATGCTTTCTCAACTGAAAAACTCCGAAAGCCTGGAAAATGCAACAATTATTTTGATACATAAAAAGGGGATAGAAAGGATCTAAAAAAAAAAAAACTAACAACCCATAAGCCCTCCTTGCAGTTACTTACAAACTGTTTACAAAAGTCATCACAACTCGCATCTCACAGTCTAGATTCTAACCAGCCTAGAAACAGGCAGACTTCCGTAATAGATTCTCAACAACAGACCACATCCTCACGCTCACCCAGATAAGAGAAAAAATAAACGAATATAGGAAACCAATGCGAATGGCATTCATCGACTACGAAAAGGCATTTGACTGTACAAATACCAGCAGTACTAGAAGCTATTTGAAGACAGGGAGTAGAGGAGGTATATTGTAAAATATTAGAATATATATACGAATATGAGAAAACAACTATCAAGATCCACACGGAAACCGATAAAATACCAGCTAAAAAAGGTGTTAGACAAGGCGATACCATCTCACCAAAACTGTTTACAGCTTGCCTTGAGGAAATATTCAAGAAGCTAGAATGGAGCAGAAAGAGTATCAAAATAGGAGACGAAGACCTAAACAATCTAAGATTTAC
>NC_061836.1:16973122-16980622 GCF_019202785.1 Penaeus chinensis
CCCCCTCCCCCGATATTACTGCTTAAGATTGATGAATAATTTAGTTTCGTGTTTTCTGAAATCCTTGGCCTCCTTGATTTCACTTGGTTCTACACCAACAACCCTCCCTACTGGGGAAGAACTTCCCATCAACCCTCAACTTGGATTGTTGAATAAATTTTATGATGAATATATATATATATATTCTGTGATGGGTTTGCTACTCAGGCGTCGTGTCGAAAGTATGAAGAGGAAGATACCACAGTAGTGAAGAATTTCATATTTATTAGACGTTTCGGAGGTGAACATTAGACCTCCATCCGTAAAACTGTCAAAAAGAACCATTAAAAAAATCAGTTGGACAATTATGAATATGGATATATAGGTTCTGAACCATTTGCAAATACGAAAAAATAGCTAAGAACAATATATACAAAGGTATAATGAAATCATAAACAAGAACGATATACAATGAAAAATAACACATATACAAGAAAAAACTATAAACAACCAATGAGGTAAACTAACCAAAGAGGGTGTTGGTGAGAGGGGGAAGGACTATTGGGTGAATAAGGTTGTGGTGGTTGTGTTGTTCAGTTCTGATTTCATCTTCTGCATGTGAAAGGATTCGGAGATGATAAGGTCTGGACGGGAGGAATGGGAAGATAAAATACTAAAATCTGTGTAGGAGAAAGGATGTGAGTGGAGTAGAGTGTTCTCTTATTGCCGAGAAAGATGGTTTACTCAGCGGAAGCCCAGTCCTGAAGGATTTGCCTTTGTGTAATAAGATGCGGAGCTTGGCAGCAAGGACAGGTAAATAAGTACACTACATTAGAACACAAGTCTGAGTTACATCTCAGAGGTTGTTTTAGAAATTTGGCTATATTGTCAGTGTTAGTAAATACAAAAGTGAATTTGATTTGAGGGTAATTATTTAGTAACAGTGATTTTAGTTGCTCCTGATTTCAAAGCTAAACTACACATGTACGGTAGTTTTACGTATCTATGGTCTTTTTTAACAGTAGGGACAATGGGCTGTTTCGAGAATATTTTACACAGAAAAGATTTAGTAATCTTATCAAATAAGAACAATGGGTACCCATTTGTTGCAAATGTTCACCTCCAAAATGTCTAATAAATATGAAATTCTTCATTACTGTGGTAGTCTTCCTCTTCATACTTTCGACACGATGCCTGAGTAGCAAACCCATCACAGAATATATATGTATATATATAATTATAATTATAATTTTAATTATAATTTTGTTTTTGTTTCATACAGCCATATGGTACTAGGTAAACTTGCAAGTTGGTAATAGGAAAGTTGGACAGCATGCAATACTTTAGTATGAGTTTATATAATAATCTGCAGGCAAAGAATAATCTCAGAAATTAAGAAAATTCCAACAGGGAAATATAGGGATCGGGTGCAGGTCTAGGAGCGAAAGAAGGAAGGAGTGTAGTATACAGCAATGTTCATGGATTTCCAGAGTGGCTGGAGCAATAGGAATGTAGTATCAGAGTGGTGCAGTCACTTCATTAGTAGTTACCAGCACTTTCATTTATTATCATTTGCAATGGGAAAAGAAATTCACACATTACAATGTGATTAATTGCATCAAGGAATAATAATTGCAAAGTTGGAAAGTTCAAATTGCTAATACAGCTCTGCCACAGGTACAAGTTTTTGAGGCCTTGTCTATTACAAGGTACTGTGACATTATTGAGATTGGTTGAATTGTTTCGAGTATGGCCATTGTACCTCACAGTTTGTCCTACTTACATGAGGTTCCAGGTTCATGAATTTTAGACAGCTGGCTCTTGATCGTCATGTAGCTCCCCACTATGCAGTGACTCTCCAAAGATAATTTTTTCCATCTATTTTAGCGATGTTCTGTCTAAATTTGATTGAAATTTCCTTTGATATTCTGTAGTGGTTATAGTCTCTGAAGCTGAATACTGGTCAAGCAACAAAAAACAACAAATCTACACCATGATTATTCTGGAAAGTGGTAATTTTTATGGTATTGGACAAACAATGCTAAGACAAATTAAAGATGATGATCTTGTAGAGGACAAAAGTCTAATTGTAAAGTAGGCCAGTAATATTTGCATTTATCTTTGCTTTATTTCTTTGAGTTTACAGTTGTAATAAAGTCAAGTATTGTAACTTATGAATATGCTTAATGATCAAGAAATTTATGAGGGCTATTTCTTAAAACCTTCCTTAACAGTGAGCAGTGCCACTGTTTTAGTTTGCAATAATATAAGATATCTGTTCATGAGTGCAATTTTGATTGGGGAATTTTCTTGCTACAGCTTATACCATCCATCTTCCGCTGTTGAACTGATAAATAAATTACTTACAATAGGACTGCATCAAGCAGTGCTCTGGCCCCAGTATTTGCACCACAGCAAATGCCAACAAACTTTCACCAGATATATTGTGGTATGTGTGTGTGTGTGTATATATATATATATATATATATATATATATATATATATATATATATATATGTGTGTGTGTGTGAGGGAACTTTGTTGATCAATGCTGAAGAGTATAGCACAATTCCAGGGCTTAAGTTGTTATATGTACCTCAAAAAAGCCTAATGCCCAGACTTTAGGCCACATGCAGCAAGGTACCCAGATCCTATGGGTTAATAAATAGAAGTACTAGACCACTGTTCATACATTTCCATAAAGTTTTGATCTTGCATATAATGACTTATTTTCTTTTATTACTATGGGGTCAGGGAAGTTCAAGTCAAGATGACCATATAACCTTTATATTTCAGTAACTTATGCTTAACAATATGAATATTATAACTTTATGGATGGTATGCCTACTGAATACTTGATCTTATTATTGTCATCATCATCAATCATCAATCACTTTAAAAAGTATTGTTTTCTTTCTTCCAGAGAGCATCATACTGATAAGTCATAATGTCTGGAATTGCCATTGCACGACTAGCAGAGGAGAGAAAGGCATGGAGGAAAGATCATCCATTTGTAAGTTTAAGTTCTTCCTCACATTAGACATTGTATATATTTGATAATAGATTTAAAAAGGTGAATTCGGTTCATATTATTAGAAATACAGCTGCTTCTTCGATTCTTTTGGAGAACTGCTTTTTAGGTTTGGATGCAGTGGAACTGTGGCTAAATATATAACTTTTTCAAGTAAAGTGTCAGTGGCATTGTTGTCAACAACTAATGAAAAAATCTTTCCCTCTCTCTCACAGGGTTTTATTGCAAGACCGACAAAGAACCCTGATGGCACTCTGAATCTCATGAACTGGGAGTGTGCCATTCCAGGAAAGAAGGGGGTAAGATGGCCAAAGATGTGCATTTAGTGTTTAATCTTTCCTATTAGTATGAACAATAGCTTGTCAATCAGTGAATTTCTTTAATATTTGACAAAAGTAATGGTTCTGGTTATTTTTGCCTGTTAATGAACTGTAAAATATATGCTGGGTGGGTTCAGTGTAATAAAGGATGTGATCAGTAGTTTTCAAAGGAATTACTCATTTGAAGTAAGTGTTCCTTGTGAGTTCATAGTGTGTATCAATGTCTTATTTCATGGCACAGACTCCTTGGGAAAATGGACTGTACAGGCTGCGAATGATCTTCAAGGATGACTACCCATCAACCCCACCCAAGTGCAAGTTTGAACCTCCTCTGTTCCACCCCAATGTTTACCCATCAGGTACATAAAAATGTCTTTATAGAATGTCTTTTTCCTGTGTTTTGTTTCAAGATATTGAACTTTTTGAAATAAAATTAGTGAAGAGATTTTTCATCCTCTTTATTTTTTATTTAATTATTTATTTTTTATTTTATTATATTTTTTTGCCCAATTAGGAACAGTGTGTTTGTCACTCCTGGATGAAGAGAAGGACTGGCGACCTGCAATTACCATCAAGCAAATCCTTTTGGGTATTCAGGACTTGCTTAATGACCCCAACATCAAGGACCCTGCACAAGCTGAAGCCTACACTATTTACTGGTTAGTATATCTATCTATCTATCTATCTATGTATATATTATATATATATCAATTTTTGTTATGTTTTTTTATTTTGTTTCTAGTATGGTTAAATTTATCAGTATCATTTGAAAAGTTTTGTAAACAGAAGGAATGTGGTTAGCAAGATTTAGGGGATTTTCATTAGTTCTTTTCATAAAGATAGAGAGTAGATAGTCACAGAAATGATAATAGTATGATGGATAGTGATCTTGTATGTTCAAATAAAATAAAGAAAAAAAAAAAAGTAACTTGATTCCATCACCAAGATATCAATGTAGGCATATACTACAAAATTGTTCTTTGAACTTATAATAATTTCTGTCATTTATTATTAATGCAAATATAGTAAATTTTACTCTGATTTTTTTTCCCCCCCACTTCCAGTCAAAACCGTCTGGAATACGAGAAAAGAGTACGAGCCCAGGCCAAGGCAATGTCCGCTCCATTTGAGTAGAGAGAATCGCAGCCATCACAATACAGGAAGCATGGAGAGTTCTTGAGATAGCAATTAGTTATTGAGAAGCATTGCACTTCTGGTTTCAGTGCATCTGCTGGTGGGAAGGGGCCTAGAAGTGGTGGTCTTGCCAGCAGACACATTTGGTTTGGGGGTTTCCATGAATGAACTTTTCTAGAGGAATTGAGTACGCCTATGCGATGCTGATTGCAGAAAGCGGCATCTTTTTATGTTTTTGAAATACGTGACAAGCATCTCATTCCATTCTCTGTTTTAAGTGACATGGCTCACTCTTTACTCTTTTTTTTTTTTTTTTTTATTTGAACCTTCTCAGTGATCTAACAGTCAAGAAAAGATATCCTCGGACAAGAGAATCTATCTTCCCGGGAAGTGTTTATTTTTTAGGTATACTGTATATTCCCCCCCCCCCCCCTCCCTTATGTACCTGTTCCTACAAATATATTTCCTCCACTGAGTCATTAATGGATATTAAGTAATAAACTATTTTTACCATTATTCTAGTTTTTGTTCATCATAAAAGCACACACAATTCATCATATATTTATGGTGCATTGAATATTCATATAAAGTTTGTATGGTGTAGGTATCTATGTACATGTTACATCAGTGTCGATATGAAGTGTGAGAATTTACTTTTCAAGGAAGTATTTAGAAGTTAAAATACAAGAATTAAATTGGTGATAACTTTATTATATGGAATTTACAAATGGTTGCATATTTGAAAACTGTACAGATTCAATGTCTTGTTGTTTTTCTCTAAATCTTGCTTAACAATGATGGGTTTAACGTTTCGACCTGGATATGCATAATAATAATAATAATAAAAATCCTTTGACTAAATTTGTGGATTTCTCCAAGAAATGGAGATATGAATTATCCTTTCCCCTCTTTATAATGTGAAAGTAAAGATTAAGTTGAAGCCCTTGCTACCTTCTCCTCAATAAAATTAAATTGGTATTCAAGGTAAATTAACTTTCCTTGCAATTAGCCTAATTATTGGAATGCTAGCAAATTATGTCCAATATGCTACATGCTCCTGTTTATTTTAGTGTGACCTTGGGATGTCTGTATCAACAATAGAAAAATGGTTTTGTACAAACAATTGTGATGCAGTGATGTATCTATATCAACCAACAATAGATATTATTATACATGATTCTATTTTTGTTTTATACCTTGTTGCAATATTCCAAAAACATGGAAGATGGTGGGAAGGGGGAGGGTGCATCATTCTTGTAACATCTTTAAAAATTGGTAAATGTCCCAAGTTACTTTGAAAATTATAACCGTTTACTTATGTGTTGAATAGCAAGCAATTGAGGATTTCCTTCTGGAAAGGTAACAGTACTTCACAAAACCTCCAACTGCTGCACAAGACTTTACAAGTATTGGCAATGAATGGCCTTTGACAAATATGTGGCCCAATATTTCTTGTGCAACTGTTTAGCGATAACTGGGAATTTAATTAATGTTGATATGCCAGATTTAGGTCCCCAATGTTTTGTTTTTCTCTAATTTACAGGTTGAGAAATTACATAACTAATATATTTGCTTTTATTTACATTTGTGTAAATTACATATACACAATGAAAGTTTTGGCATGATTGAAAAAGTACACACACCACATATATATATATAAATGTAAAAGTAGATTTATAAATCACATTTAATTTCAAGACCAATTCTCATTACATGAGTAATCCACTGCAATTGCCAATTTCCAGGCACATAAAAAATAATGAAAAGAAAAAAAAAAAGTATATATAAAAAAGTTTTCATGACAAGCAAGAATTGTGAATCCATTAGTTCTTGAATACCAAAACACATTTCTAAAAAAATATCCCCTTATCATACAATAGCATATAAATTATAATGCATTCTTGCACCTACCATAATGTTAATATCTGTAAGAACTAGTCTTATGCAAGATGTTGCAGCTGTATAAGGAAAGAAAGATGTCCTTCCCCTTCCCTTCCATATCCTCCCACCCCTGTGTCTCACCATCTATCTGTATCTGTCCTTTTATACAACTGATATTTATCCCAACCAGCTTTCTCTTTACACTACAAAGGACTAGCATGCTGGGCCTCAGGCAACTATCTCTCCCCCGACCTGAGAGCCCTGGCAAGGAGGAGCGCAAAGGCAGCAATGGCAGCTACGCCGAGGCCAACCTTGAGCCAAGTGCTGTGCTCACCCACCACCACGCCCAGCTGCTTCAGATGTCTGTGGAGAGGAGAGTGTATTAATGTGAATTCATGGAAACTTGTAATTTAAATTAAAGGAGATTAATAGTTTATGTTCCATGTACTATTACAAAAATTCATCTTGTATGTATGGGAAAAAATATATATATTTGTTGTACATGATACTTAACACACTTTCATTTCACTTGAAATAAGATTACCTGCATAAGTATTCTGGTGCTTTTTAACTTAGGAAGTTAAGCTACATGACAAAACTTGACAAATGAACAACTGTCATTATACCTATGCTTGTTTAGAGAAAAATAAAGAAAATCTAACAGTCAAGTATATTTTTATCCTAGCAAGCAAAAAAAAAAACAAGGGTATTTAATTCATCAATGAAACTCATAAATTCTGTGCAATATACTAAAAATACTAATTCAGTGACATTTAAATTATTTGATGTGTAAATGCTATACATAACTTGTGATATTATACATTAGGCCTTACCAAATTTATAAAGTATCTACCAAATTCCATGCAACAAGAAATATAAATGAAAGGTTCATGCTTCTAGCCATGCTAAGTATGCAGTATATGAAAAGTTGATTACCTCATTTCAAAGGAACATTTCTGATTACCCCCCCCCCCTCAAACTTAAAAAGATTATAGATGAACTTTGTTACAGTAGCAGTGAACTAATATTTTTTTTCCCTCAAAGCAGAAGCAAAACTGATTATTCAAATTAGTAATACTGTACAAGTTATATTTAAGAGGGACATTCTCAAAAACCTTTTCAAGGTTAGCATGGCACGCTTTTGAAAAGATATCA
>NC_061836.1:16985622-16988122 GCF_019202785.1 Penaeus chinensis
CACGGACTTCACAATAAATTGTTGCACCTATCTATCATGTAATTTGGATGCTCTTGTATAAGCTGTGTAAATACACTTGCTTAACCACAATTAGTAATGCAAACAAGGACATGTATCACATATATCACATGACGATATCACAAGAACACATCTCCTTCCACAAACCCTTTCACATACACAAACATCCATCCGTACATACCAATCAGGTACAACCCCTCGCCCCCCAACACACACACACAAAAACAGACATACACTCCACACTTAATTCTCACTCATCCCCTCATAAAATGTTAACAAAAACATAGGGCCAACTTACGGGTAAGCAGCCATGGTAGCTAATTTGGTGTATATGTCCTTCTTGGGTTGACTGGCAGAGGAGAAAATGTGGGGAGGAGGAAGCTTGTGCTTGTGGCAGAAGGCTGTGGGTTGGAGGATATAGTCCTGCCGCACGGGGGACATGTCACTCTTGTTGGCTACAAACAATACTGGGATGGACGACTCGCTAAAGTATTTCTATTGTAAAAGGAGAAAGGAAAAGAGAAGGGGGAAGAATTTTTAAATAATTAGTAATGGACAAAATTATAAAAGGAAAAACAAAATCAAACTGTAATGAAAACTCTCAAGCCACATAAAAAAGGCAATAAAGTAAAAAACAAGAAAAAAAAAAAATTATAATAAAACATAGAACACAACTTACTAGATATATTCTAGCGACGTATTCAAAAGCTTTTGGATTCGAGACATCGTACACCAGGCAGGCAACATCACACTGCACCTCATTGGGCATTAGGGCATCTGTGATGTTGTGAACATCAATATCATGTAAGACGAGGTATTTCTCTTGGCCATAAACTTGTAACGTGCTAATGGTGTGGCGTGACAACTTTTCCTCTGGGATTTCTTGTACTTCCTGTTGTTAGAAAATTATACATTAATATAGAGAGACAGAATTAATGAAAAATTCTTGTATAAATAAATAAACAAATAGTATACTATGCTAATGCTATTCATTAATCTTTATCATGCCTAGCTTCCTCAAAATTAGATTTGCCTAATCAAATTGAAGATTACTCTTGACTATCTTTCCTTGGATATCTAATTAACCATTATTCACTATAATCCATTCATTACAAGGCATTACCATAACATATTAAACTCTGAATAATCACAATTATTTATCACACCTCTAAAGATCTTCCAAGGAGGCCCTGACAGAACGTTGTCTTGCCACTATCACGAGGCCCAATCACATGGCACTGGTAGACATTCCGCATAGTCTGTTTCTTCTGGAGATCTATCCGCTTCTCTCGCGTTACTGTTTACAGAAAAAATGAAGAGAGGCAAGAAAAAGGAAAAGAGAGAAAGAGAGAAGGGGAACAGAGTATTAGTATTATATTATAAAACTAGATATAGATTTCTACCATTTCATTATATAAAGTGGAATTTCAAAAATAATAAGAAAACAAGTAAAAAAGAAAGGAAGAAAAATCATTCAAAGCACCTGTGATGGCAGATAGCTGGTTGTCCTCTCCTGTCCCAGAATATCCAAGGTAAGCGAAGTACTCTAGTGTCCTCTGAACGTCAAGTAGAGTCCACAATGTCCACTGCGCCAGGTATCCCTGTAACGTAATCCATCCCTGGGGAGAAAATCAATACAATGAATATGACTCAACAGTACGGTCTCAAAACTGAATAGTACAGCCAAATACCCTAAGCAGCTCAGAGACCTGAATGCAAAATTAAGACATTTAGACAGACTTACAGCAAAAAGGCAAACAACATGATTAACAAATATTCAATCTCATACCTTCTCATTTGTATGAACTGAATTTAGCACATCAGGACCCCATGGCATGATGGGACAGGTGGAAAAGAGGTCAATCAGCTCCTGTGGGCTAAGGGCCCCATCGTTGTCCCGATCGTATTTTTCAAAGAGGTTACTGAGGAATGAGTAGCCGGCATGGTTGAGCTCCGTACTGCATCCCGGTGGCACACGGAGACTGCTGGTACAGAGGAGATATGGGGAGGTCAAATCCAGTTTTACATAACAGCAGTGTGTGCCTGCTGCTATGACAAGTTATGTCACATCAAGTCTATCACATACAGACACACAAACAGACATGCACACACACATACACACACAACACCCTGTAAATTATTCTACACTTCCGAATGCACACATACGGTGGGAAGAGGTAGTCCTTGGTGAGCTGCAGGTTGTCATTATAGCCAAATCTCCGTAAGACAGTCCAGGTAGTTTCATGACGTCCTCTCTGGATAAAGAGGCGGTGCAGGAAGAGGAAGCCCCGCAAAGTAAGCGAGTCACTGTGGACACCATCAGACACATTGCGCCGGACAACTGTCTTGAGCTCTTCTAGGGCCTAGGAGGGAGACATGGGTTTAGGTCTATGTGGGTGAGTAGGCAGGTCTTCAGAAGTGTTGGACAGAAAAAGAGAAGAATAGAAAAAAAAAAGAAAAAAAAAAGATGATATCGGAAATA
>NC_061836.1:16993122-16998122 GCF_019202785.1 Penaeus chinensis
CGAGTACATGAACCTACTGGGAGGTTTATTTTACTCATTTGGTGATTTCCTTGCATCGTATTCCTGCTGCCGTGAGCAGCAATTCAGGTTTAACAGAAAATTGAATATTACATAAACACATATGCACACGCACTGGACACAAATAACAAAGTGTCACATAGTTTTATTTTTCTTGCACTGAGTTGTAGACTACCTTGGAGTCTGTGCAAAGAAAAAAAACAAAAACTTACAATCTGATAATGCAAAGCAAATGGCAAACATGGACACTGGAAAATGGCCAAAAAACTAAAAATGTTTGTGCGTAAAAAGAGTATATAACTTTGCAAATAGGAGGTACTGAGTCTGGCATACAAGCAGCCAACCAGCAGAGCGGCCATTCACGTCAGCCTAATGCCAGGACTTTTGGCGATTTGACTGCCATGACACGACCGGATCCAAGAGTTAAGCAAGATTAAAAAATCAAAAAGTGACATTTAAAAAATCTGTAATTATGTAAAATATATAATTCAATATTTAGTTATATTCATTATAACACCACAGAATAACACAATAATATTCACTAGTTGCTAATATCTCATAAAAGAATATATCTGTCTCAACAGAGAAACAAAGTATTTTTCTTTAAACTTACATCTCTCTCTTCTAAAATGTACAATGGCGCCGTAGGGTGTAACACTGCCTTCTGAGCATAGTAAAACATCTCTGATATGTTTTTCAAGGTTCTTGCAGAACACTGAAAAATCAAACCAGAAATGACCCAACTACACCTACCGAGCTTGGGACAGTCCCCTTAAGACCTTCTTAATCTCATAATCTGATTAACTGTATTTCATGGTGAAAGGCCTATAAATCTACATTCTAGGTACTATACTCTATTATATCAGGTATATGCAGCTATATATGTATATACACATGTAACTGATAGTTATAACTCATATATATATTTATACTTCCTATATAGAAATTAATATTAAGAATCAATTAACAGTTACTAATATTCAGTATTCATTAATATTCACCTCTACACAGGTTTCAATTTCTGGATATTCCATCATAGTTTGTAGCACAATCTGAAAATATTTGGAAAGTACATTGAAAATCTAAAGAAATATGAAATATGAAACAATCTATTACACAATCACTACATACTCACATTAATTGTCAATATCAAAATAAAAATTGGAAAAGAAAACTGTTCTATATATCAAAGTTGTTGAATCATAAATTCTGCTTTTCCAACCAATTACCGTGTGCTTTCCACCCATTTATTCTTCTGTGCAGAACCTCACCCCCCAAAAGAATCGAACTAGAAATCTAGAACCCAAGGGGGAAAAAATAGTTGGAAGAAAGTGTAAAAAAAATATATAATTTTTCATTTCTTTTCATGTGCAACACTCTTAGTAATGAGAATATACAAAGGATGGCTCAAGCAATCTTCTTTTTTTTTTATATCTTTCATCATTTCTGACTGACATGTCCTAAAAGTTTATTTCCAAAATAGTGAAAATGTGCAAAACTAAGCAAAACTTCTAAAATCTGGTCAGGCAATCCTTAAATCATTCTTTAAACTCTCTAGATGTTAGATTTAGAGACAAGAGTTGCCAGACCATGAATGCCGAAAAAATGATCTATTGCTCTCATAAAATCACCAAGTTTCTTCATAATTTTTTACAATGCACACTTATACTTAAAGATGACTAACAGAACACTCTAAATTGTTTACAATATGGTAGAAAAACCCACTAGACTATTCACAAACTAGATTTATTGAAAAGCAGTTTGACCTTTCAATATATCTAGATTAATGGAAGCAAGGGCCTATTCTTTATCCTTTATCAGAAAAGTTCAGCAACTGTGACTAAATGGCAATCAAATGCAAAAAATATCATAAACACTTTCTTTGGTGACTGATCCTAAATCTAATTCTATAGAGGATAAAATTATAATCAATTTGTGATTTCTGAGTCTTATCCTCCAATAGTACAGCCAATGTACTATTGGCTGTACAATATGAATAAAGAAAATTACCCTTTTTAAAGTTCTATTATTCTTTTTTTTCCAAGTGGTTCTAATTATTTCACTGGTTTGAGCATTTCCTTAGACATGTGAGAATGAAAGGGTAAAAAGCACAAATCTCCAGCCCAATTAATTGAAAACTAACTCAAAAGATGGTTCCTTTAAATGTTTTATTACAAATATACTCTATAGTCCACTTACTTCCATTGTAGAATAATCCACTAGGTCAACCTTATTTCCAACTAAGATAACTGGTGTTTGATGCTGCTGCCCTAGTGTTGACCTGATAAGGGGCAGCCAGTGACCCGTAACTCGGTCTAAGGTATCTTCATCTTCCACACTGTACACAATGCAGATGACATCTGATCGGTTAATCTCTGCACGCAGCTGTTCCACATTTTGTTCTCTCTCTGAAAAAAAGGGTAAGGTCAGAATGGCAATTATGATCATTACAAATAAATGCAAAAAAGACTAAATTAATAAATAAATAAAAAAAAACTATTTGGTAAATATTAAGTCATATTGGAAAACTGAAACAAGTTCACAGGAACCCTTGTACATTTATGGAATACTTAAAAATTTAACAAAAGCTATTGGAGCAGTAATTCTCAACAGGTGACAAATTTACTTCTATCAGCAGATCATCATCTTTCTCCAATAATAGTAGCATCCTTTACTGTTACTATGAAGTGCAGGTACCTAATATAAAGCACAACCATATTTTTTTTTTTCTTCTACGTTTGCTCATAAACTCCAGATATAGTTTGTGACAAAAAAAAAGGAGACAAAAAAAAAGGTTCATTAGGGATAAAACAATGAATTACCTGAATAATCCACAATGTGTGTGGGAACCTTCTCAGGTGTGACATCAGGTGGGATGGTGATTTCCTCAGCACGTGGGGGTACTTGCTCGGGGAATTCCTCTGACACTAGTGAGAGGATAAGTGACGTCTTCCCCACGCCAGCATCCCCTAGGAGGAGGATGCGCACTCCTCGCCTGTGACTCCCCCCCATGCTGCCTGTGGATGAAGGGAACAGGAGTGAGTTGGTGCTATAGTTATACTAATAGTAGTATCAATTGTAGCAGAAGCTACAGTAGTAGTAGTTTATATATTAGTCTTTTTAATAACAATGACAGAAGTACTAGCAATTGTAATAGTTGAGGGTTTATTGGTAACTGAATGGCAGATGACACAGAATGTATAGTTTAAAGGTTACATATAGTAGGAGGGTAATGGAGGGCATACTAAAGGGATGTCCATACATTCTATTCTGCAAAATAAGTAGGTTTAATCGTACAGACATGTGCTTTAATCATTCTAACAATGACAGCAAAAAAAAGAAAGAGAGAAAGAAAGAGAGAAAGAAAGAGAGAAAGAAAGAGAAAAAGAAAGAGAGAAAGAAAGAGAGAAAGAAAGAGAGAAAGAAAGAGAGAAAGAAAGAGAGAAAGAAAGAGAGATAGGGAAAGAGAGAAAGAGATAGGGAAAGAGAGAAAGAGAAAGACAAAGAGAGAAAGAGAAAGACAAAGAGAGAAAAAGAAAGACAAATAGAGAAAGGGAAAGACAAAGAAAGAAAGGGAAAGACAAAGAGAGAAAGGGAAAGACAAAGAGAGAAAGGGAAAGACAAAGAGAGAAAGGGAAAGACAAAGAGAGAAAGGGAAAGACAAGAGAGAAAGGGAAAGACAAAGAGAGAAAGGGAAAGACAAAGAGAGAAAGGGAAAGACAAAGAGAGAAAGAGAAAGACAAAGAGAGAAAGGGAAAGACAAAAGAGAAAGGGAAAGACAAAGAGAGAGAGAGAGAGAGAGAGAGAGAGAGAGAGAGAGAGAGAGAGAGAGAGAGAGAGAGAGAGAGAGAGAGAGAGAGAGAGAGAGAGAGAGAGAAAATGTCCCAAACATTAAATGAACACTGATGTACTTTCAAATGTTTTTTTATGATAGAGTTTAAAAATTGTATATAATTGTACATTCTATATGAAAAGAAATACTTCACTCTCTCACTTAATGGTACCTTCCCCTTTCCTTTTCTTTAAGAAGTTCAAGTGTTAACACTACATCAACAATCTACTTCTTAACAACTTTTGAACACCACAGAAGGTAATACGTCAAATTACATCTCTGTTGTCGTCTTCTGGCACTTATTAAAGCTCTCTCACGGTATCTATGGGATTTCTTGGATAGACGTAGCATGTTGATAGAAAATTGGCAGTGGATGCTATGACGAGAACACATGGATGTGCTCTTGTCTGCAGCTGTAGCCTTACTGGTTCTGGTGGCACTCTGTGAGCACACTACACAGATCACATAGTTGCCAAATACTGATATCTCACTTTACGGAATGTATAATGAGTAAATAATAGACTTTTATGCTGATTAGTGTGCAGTATCATGCACACAAAACCACTACAAACATTAGTGACAGGCCCACAAAGGGGAAGGGAGAAGGGCCACATATAACTTTTTGGATTCATATTTGACAGTAATGTAGGGAATATGATCTGTGTGGGGGATTATTCTCTGGGGAGGGGGGGGGGGATGTGAGAGAAAAGAAAGAAAGAAAAAGTTAATTTTGGTGATAAGTCTATTTGCTCGTGGATGATGTTAACAGGAATAATAATTTTAGAATAAAAAATATTGATATTAGCAAAAAATAAGAAAAAGAACAATAACAACAACACATATTACTTTGCTTTAACAATAATATTAAAACCACAAACAATTAAAGTAGAACCAGAAAATCAATAATAATAATGGTATTGATAGTAATAATTCACCAACATTACTACTAATAATAACAGTAACAACAACAATAATGATAACATTTACAATAACAATAATGTGATATTAATAATAATGATAACGATGATAAAGATAACAATGACAAAAACACTACTACTACTACTACTACTACTACTACTACTACTACTATTATTTTCATAAATAATTTTTTGATATCCGTAATTATGTATTTGTTTCTGGGTTGTCTATT
>NC_061836.1:17000622-17008122 GCF_019202785.1 Penaeus chinensis
GTATTACAAGGTCCTACCCTCCCTCAGGTAATATGCTAGGGTATGATAAGTGGGCATGAGGGTATGTTATAAAGAACAGTATAGAATGTAATGGATGCATCATAGAAAAATGACAAGAATGACCAGTTACCTGGGACTACACCCCAGTCAGCCATGATGTGAATGACCCTTCATTCGAAGCTGCACTCAAGTCAACCATGATGTAAACCAAGTATCCTCTGTATTTATGTACTGTCCCCTGTGAATTTGGTGAATTTTGTTACATACAGATGGCTCTACACCAAGCAGTCTATCAGTAGGCCCTAGTGACCACTCCTGATTTCCCCATTCCTTCAGATCGCAGGAAAATGAGTTTTTCTTTCTAATACTATTGATATTGATAGTTATTATTCTTAATGATAATATGATGATTAAATTATCAAAATCTTGGTAACATTAAAGACAATGAAATAATACAAAAGAAACTTTCTAAAAAACAAGGAAAAGGGTAAACAGGTGAGATAGGTAGGACTAATAACTGACTACTTGGTGACTGAGTACTTGTAGAACCATCTATATGTAAATACAATAAATAAACTTATATCACAGTGGGCATGGCATATATTCTTGCTATTTGTGTTGAATGGGTTAATAACCTACTGAATTGTTCCTCTTTACCATTACCTACACATTATGAGTGCATCAACATCTTTGCCACCAACTTTTATGCATTTGTTAATATAATATATATAATAATTACATATATTCAGGATTGACATAACATTCAATAAAACTTTTACCCTTTAACCTGTTCTGGGCAACTATCAACATTAGTTGAGACAACAGTTATCACAAGGTGCTTTAGACTACAATCATGAATGAATTATATTAATCCATCATTTAGCCAAAATCCCAAATTGAAAATAAGTTCCCATCATAGCCCTTTAACCCAATCCCACCGGGGAAAATACTATGCTCATCTAAATTTTTTTTTTTTGTGAAATGTGTCTGCACATAGATGGCTCTGCTAATACTTAGCCACAAAGGAGTCAATTAGTAGACCTTGGGACCTTACCTGATTTCACCTTTCCTTGAATTGGCAGGAAAAACAGTGAATTGGTGTTATTTCTATTATAGACATTATAATAACTATAATATTATAAACATTAGTAACAGTAAAATAAGATAATAAAAAATATTTTCATAAATCAAGGAAAAGGGTAAATAGGTGAGTCAGGCATTACTTATAACTGGCTCATTGGTGATTTAGTACAGGTGTAGCCATTTATGTCTAAAAACAATTAACCCATTCACAACAGGCATGTCATGTATCCATGCCATGCCCACTGTGAGTTTACTTGTTTAATTGTTTTTACACATAGATGGCTACACTTGTACTAAATCACCAATGAGCCAATTACAAGTACTGCCTGTCTCGCCCATTTACCTTTTTCTTTAATCTACGAAAATATTTTACGTTATCTCATTTTGCAATCAATATTGTTTATAACATTATAGTAATTATAATGTTTATGATAAAAATAACACCATCGATATTCATAGCACTAGTAAAAAATACATTTTCCTGCCATTTCAAGGAAAGGTGAAATCAAGGAAGGCAGAGCCATCTATGTGTAGAGACATTTCACAAGAAATATAAAAAATGAGCACAGCATTTTCCCAATTTTTTGTTCATTTTCCATGTTGCGAATGGGTTAATAAAGGAAACTCACAGTGGGCATGGCATATACGTACATGCCATGCCCGTCTGCAATGGTTTACGTGATTAAATCAGAGTTGGTATGTGCTGTCAAATATTACAATTATGTGCTAAAAATATTTCTTTAAAATATATGGAAAAAGCTACAAGGTTAATAAATAACCACAAAATAAATGTTCCAAAATTCCCAGAACTTGCACAATAACTCAATACTGAACACGCAATGAGGGATGTTTACCTCAACCTCAGCTGGGTAGTGACATCATTCCTAAGATGCACAACACAGGTCTGTCTGGGTTCTACCTTGCCAGTGAGATAAATGATTTTATATTTCAGGCAGGGTGCTGAAAAAGAGCATTGAATTTGTTCTTATCACATGAATACACAAAAGAAAACAGACTTGTTTCCAAAAGTTTAAGCTGTATGAGAGTATGATTACACAATAATCTTTTACAATTACACAATCTATCCTAATACCATTTGGCCTGGCCTACCATATCCCATCTCTCTGACTGAACCTATCCTGACTTACACTCATTCAGAGACACTTTGGACGTCTATTCCTGTGGTGGTCTTCAACAGGGTGGTGGCAAGTACAGATCAGCAGAATGAAAATAAGATGCTGGAACTTTGGTTCCAGCTAATCCAGGGACAAAAGAAACTCTCTGTAAAAGGTATCCAAAGTGTCTCTGAATATGAGCAGAAGTCTTACATAATTTGACCTGATTTGTTTTTAACCTACTGATACCAGGGGCAGTATTCACAAAAGGTCAAGGAAGCTTTCATTGACAAATTTAAGAACCTTCCATTAAAAATCTTTAACTTCACGATTGTTGTAAAATTTGTCTATGATTTGGTTTAAGAGTGTCCATAGCCTCTAATTTGCATTGTTGCTGCATTTAAAAGTTAACCCTTTGCTGGCACTAATATTTATATTTTAAAAGGCCCTATGATGACAAACCAATGTAATAATGAAATAAGAATGACTGCTGTAAATTTCAAGTATAAAATGACTATAACATTACATATTTATGATATCACTATTTTTATAAATATAAAATCACATTATAAGTACTTGTAGAGCCAACTATGTAATGAAAATAAAACAGCCATAGTAGAGAAAGCATATATAAATGCAGAGTTTTATGAAATTATCTAACTGGACATATGTTACACGAGCTGCCCTGGTCTAAAATTATCAAATGTTACCGAGGGCAACACATGGAAAGGGAGTGAAATGGACACCATCATATAGAACAAAAGAAATAGTCAAATGGGCTGGGGGAAAAGAGAGAGAGAGTGTGAGAGTGAGAGTGAGAGAGTGAGAGAGTGAGAGAGTGAGAGAGTGTGAGAGTGTGAGAGTGTGAGAGTGTGAGAGTGTGAGAGTGTGAGAGAGTGTGAGAGTGTGAGAGAGTGTGAGAGAGTGTGAGAGAGTGTGAGAGAGTGTGAGAGAGTGAGAGAGTGAGAGAGTGAGAGAGTGAGAGAGTGAGAGTGAGAGTGAGAGTGAGAGTGAGAGTGAGAGAGAGAGAGAGAGAGAGAGAGAGAGAGAGAGAGAGAGAGAGAGAGAGAGAGAGAGAGAGAGATGAGAGAGAGAGAGAGAGAGAGAGAGAGAGAGAGAGAGAGAGAGAGAGAGAGAGAGAGAGAGAGAGAGAGAGAGAGAGAGAGAGAGAGAGAGAGAGAGTGAGAGAGAGAGAGAGAGAGAGAGAGAGAGAGAGAGAGAGAGAGAGAGAGAGAGAGAGAGAGAGAGAGAGAAAAGTTCACAAAACAGAATCCCTCTGGAGGTGGGTAGGCAGGTAGGGATTTTATTTTTATTTTCTTAATTTATTTATTTATCTGATGTATTCAATTAAATTTTGTTTCTCTTCTTTTTTTAAGTTATGTGGTGAACCTGTTGGTGGACACCAGCTCACGCTATAATCTGCCTCCCATCTCTCACTGTGTCCTTTTGTTCAATTTCTTGTAAGATCAAACCTATGTATACACTATATACATAGACTTGTTCTTGCAATATCCATTGCAAATACTGGGCTCCCATTTTGATATGCAGGATCACTGTACATCAGCTACTGCCAAAAGACATGACAGAATCCCTGCAGAATGAGGTTCGCCCAGTGTGCTGTAGAGTAGTTTTGTGGTACTCAGGTTCTACTTTTGGTGGTATTTTTTAAAATTAATGGGTTTTATACTTGTGGTAGATGGTGGGAATTTAGCGATAAAAAATTTTGAGTCAGCATTTATTTCCAAAAAAAATATTGTCGGTCAGGTCAACTGTACCACAGGTATTTGGAGGGGGGTGGGAGCTAAACAACACAGGTACAGCTGACACAGCCTCATATTTACTGCAAAATGACAAAAACATTCACTGGATATCACCAATCACAGACTAAGTCCACAACATCCTCACACAACCAGAGTCCTTAATATCACCTTTTCTATAAGTCCTTTTTCTACAAGTTGGCATGAAGTGCTGATAAAGATGGGGTACAGGGGGGGGGGGGGGGGGTTGCTCCCTGTCTAGGGAATAAATAGTAGGGAGGAAAGATTAGGTTTGGATTTTTGGGTTTGAATGACACCCCATTAATTACATGGGTGTGAATAAACCATTGGGTTGAGGAAATATATTAACAATCTGGTTTTGGGACTTTGTTTCTGGAGGCTGCATCACTCTTGTTTACAAATACCCTGATATCATCTACCTATAATCTCAACTATCTTAATCTAATACTGCATAACCTGTTAGGGCTACTGGGTTAGTTTTAGAGCTACCAAGAGCTGATGGTAAAATATTGACAGACAGTTATTTTAACATTCTCTCCTTTCCTGGTCTTGTAAACACTGTCAGTTTGATGACATTAGCTGTATCATGCAATGCAATTTATTGCAAGAATTTAATGACTCATGCATCAAAGTTAAATACACAACAAGACAGCAATGGAGGTAATATATTCTCTTTAACAATAAACACTGTCACCATAATGGCATAAAATGAAATTAAAATTAGTAATGAAGAATTAATTTCAGGTATGACATAACCTGCTAAATTTATCGACCTGAAAAACATCCGTTTATATCAAACACACACAATAACATGACTCTCAATTGAAAAGGACGTAAACACATTCTTATACAAGTACATTAACAATCAAAACAACACCAGAATCACACGAGAGATTGATACCGAGCTGAACATAATCAAGACCAAAACACACCCGGCACACAACAAACACACACAAACACACACTAGCAGCAAGGCCAGACCACCAAAACCCTTAAAAAACACCAATAACAACCCTCAAGTCATCTTCCTTTCCCACTCTCTTTCTCCTCCCTTTCCTCCTTTCCCTCGTCCCAATTACCTCGCAGACATGCAGGGTCGAAATAGATAATAAAAGTGGAAGGAGAGAAGACGCTCCAGACCGCACACTCAGCCTTCCTGCTGCCCTCACTCAAATCAGCTGATAGAAGCTCAAAAGGTCGATATTCCCACAATGCAGCGGTCGGCCGGGGCGTGAAGGCCTGTGTGCGCCGGGGCCCCTCGAGTGCTCTTTTCTGTTCTGTAGTCCATATCTAAGTCTCCTTTTCAGTTCTTTACTCAATATCTAAGTGTTCTTTTCATTTCTTTAGTCAATATCTAAGACTTCTTTCAATTCTTTAGTCAGTGTCTGATCATCATAAGGGGGAGGGGGGATTCTAAGCATTCAGTTTTTCATGTCTAAGGGCTTGATATTTTGGGCTTGATATTTCAGAAAGCATAGGTTTTGTGGCATGTCTAACGGCAAACTTTAATGTTTCGGGACTAAAATGATATTTTAGGCGTTTACTTTGAAAGTGAGAGCACAAAGTTTTTTGTTTTTTTTTCAAATCTGTTCTAGCATTTCAGGTTACACAGGCTTTAGTTAAGGTTTTATTTGTATGCTTAAAGTGACAAAGGACTCTCAACGGGGCTCTAATTCCATTTTCCACGACGAGGACAAAAAGCTTATTCAATTTAGATGGGAATTACCCAAGTTTTCTCGAAAACTGCAAGATGTGTAAAATATATATTGAGGTTCCATCCAAGGTCTATTTATGTATATAGACCTTGGTTCTTTCTTAACATTTCACGAGGTAAAGGGTTCCGAAACGCGCTCTTTTCATACTATGTTGACTCTCTACAGGCATTTATTTTGATGTTTTAGGAAGCTAGGGAGTTATTCAAGAGTTTACTGTAAAACTTAAAGACAGCGCTTTTGGAGACTGAAGTCGAATTTTGCTTTATCCTGAAAGTGCTATTACCAACTGTAAAATATGGAAAGAAAATAGAATAGCTGGTTGACATTCTAGTGAATATGACGCAATACTTGTCATCCTCACACAAAAGACTACCTTTTATTATAACAGTAATGCAATAATGCAAATTGTAATGTTGTCACTGACAATGTTACTGCAACTGCTGCCAATAATAACGATACTACTACTAATAATAACAACGGCGAGGCAAAAAAAAGATAACTAAATAACTCGCTCCACCACGAGTGTTTCTGCTATAGGCTGCACTGACAATTTTAGCGCAACCATCAATGGCCTTTTTATATGTACATTTCATACTTACATACATACATGCTTGCATATATACACACGTATATGAACATACATACAAACATTATAACTATGTATATTTACACACACACACACACACACACACACACACACACACACACACACACACACACACACACACACACACACACACTCACACACACACACACACACATATATATATATATATATATATATATATATACATATAAATATATATATATATATATTACATATGCACACACACAGATATGTATGTATATATATATATATATATATATATGTATATGCATATGCATATATACATATATATTTATATATACACACACAAATCTATATATACACAAACATGGATATATATGTATGTGTGTGTGTTTGTATGTGTGTGTGTGTGTGTGTGTGTGTGTGTGTGTGTGTGTGTATAAATGTACGTACGGATCCTATTTGTTATCATAGAGTTACGTCCATAGAAAAGCGTGTGGAACAAAGGTCTTTGTTTTATCTTGATTCTTTGCCAAGAACTCACACAAAAACACGCACACACACACGCGCACGCACACGCACACACACACACACACACACACACACACACACACACAAATATACATACACACATATACATACACACACACACACACACACAAATATGCATACACACATACACACACACACACACATACACACGCACACACGCACACACGCACACACGCACACACGCACACACGCACGCAAGCGCGCGCGCTACGCACATATGCTAATAAAAACAAAGTCCGAAGAAGACCAATACAGATGACTTGACAAATTATCAGTTTGGTCGAAGACTCAAGCTAAAACAAAGACTTCTGTAATGTACATCGTGATTTTATACAATACTTGAAGTAATTACGAAGGCCCTTCATACTACTATATTATATATGAATGCGTGTAAAAAGGATCAATAGTTGGGAGTATTTTTAAAGAAAATAAATAACAAGGCGTAATAATTACAACATGGAACTGCATGAGTGAGCAACAAATGTTGAAGAAAACACAAAGAAGTAAAAATAAATACTAGAATGCACTTATATATACAATCCTTCCGTTTACAAGCGCGATATGCAGTTCCTTTCCATTTCACGAAGAAAATAGAAAGTTGTATCAATGATTTTATATTATATTGCTTAGTCAATTATTTCTCAAAATTGTGTAATTATTTTCTATAGTTACTCCTTTCAGATAGAGGA
>NC_061836.1:17010622-17020622 GCF_019202785.1 Penaeus chinensis
ATTGTCGTGACAAAGGATGACAATAAAAGTCAGATGACGAGGTTTTATTTTGACATTTCTTTCCATTGATTTAGATTAATGTTGTAAAGCTATTCCTGGTTTAGCCCCTAAAATACTTTCGTATGGTCAACTTGCTCATGTTTACGTATATAAGCTTTGTTAAAGCTCTAAATGGCGGTAGAGGAATTTCCTTTTGAAGTTCTTCCTCTGTTATCATGACTGCTAGTCGGGATTTGTATTTCATGAACATGATTTAGCAGCCTTTGTATCACCCTCGTTACTGATCGCAAATCCCAGTGCTCTTGCAATTTACATACGTCACTGTGTCTTTATTCATTATGACCCGAGTTCTTACAATTTGATTTAGAAATTTAGAAAGCCGCTGCTTATGTTAAGGTGTCGTAACTGTCGTTCTGCTCCAATTTATCAAGATTTTCTCGAGTATTGTTTCGTTTATTCGATGCTATAAGTGTGTCTCTGCATTATTCTTTACACGGATTGAAGGCGTATCCATCTGGAAATCTTAAAGCCCTAAGATTCCTGCAAATTGGTAGTATATTAAAAACGATATATTTTTTATTTAAGTCTACTAGAGGATAAATGCTTGTGAACGTTTTCTGTAGTGATGAATATGTTGTTTAAGCAGTAACTATGATATTCTATGATATATATATATATATTTTTTTTTTGTTAACCAATATTAGTATGATACACCTAGACATTATTTCTCACAAATAAATGTTTAGGACATTCAGAGCAAGGCTTTATATCATTTACCTATATGGTTTGGTTTTCAAAAGTACAGTGATCAACTTGTACAATTAACCAGGTGAAAACTAAATCACGATCATTAGGTTTGAAATATTTAAACATAAAATATATTGCTTTGATATACTTTGAAATGATATACAGCGGCTGTTTACTGTCGAGACTGCGATGACCTCTGATGCGAAAGTATTGAATAATTTGCATTTGATGTCTGATTTGGTGGTCAGGGTATAGCTGTCTTTTCGATCACCCGTGTGGTTTGTTTGGCATTTTTTCTTTTGTGCGTCTATTTTGTGTGGGTCGTAGTTTGGTCGAGTGTTAAGTTTAAAATGTTGAAATGAATGATTATGTAGCGCTTTATTATCGATTGTTGCAATCAACACGTGTGGTGTTTTGACATGTCTCTGGAGTGGAATCCGCTTTTTTTCTGCTTTTGCGTTAAGCGATGCCTGGTTTTATGGTGTATGTAATTCAAATTTCTCCACGTTTGCTTTTCGGGATTTTCTGTCTTACTATGTCATATTTTCGTACTGAAGGGGATCTGTACGAAACCTCGACCTGGTAGTGGTCGAGGTTTAGCTTGACTGATCGTATTCATGCTGACAATTGTAGAAAAGGTATGACTGCGAATGAATATCATCATGATGAATATCATAACAAGTGATGTATTTGACCGGTTTCAAGATATTCATTCTCATTCATGCCTTTTCTACGTTAACTTGACATAAGTCTCCCCTAAACTCTACTTCTATTAAGTCAAGCTGGGGAGAGTTGTGTGTCAGGCATACTATCAGAGAGGACGGAAGGGCTTTTGAAGGGTCTATCTTATTTTGAAAATAGGCGTGGAGCAGCGTGATCTTACTGATTCCGGATGGGCTATTCAGTTCCCAATTTTTTCGGTTTATTTTTGATTTATGCTTCGGTGAACTGGATAAATCAGTAATTTTGGAGTGTTCGGTGATGCTTTCAGTGTGGTCCAGCTGTTTATTTTCTTCTTATCCTAGACTTGTCTGACATTATTACTTATGTTGAGTGTTCTCTGCCTATCATTGGCTATTGGCAAAGCTGATAACGTGGGGATTGTGCCGGGTACACGGCGGTGATTGGCCCATTTCAATTTGCTCGTTCGCTCTCTGTTATGTAGGGTTTATGGTGTTTATCAAACCTTCGTTATATAACAATGCTGTTTTATTAGATAGAATGTATATATGATATACTATAAGTATAAATATATATAACAATGTATATATATAATATAATATATATGTGCATATATATACATACACACAGTATATATATATATATATATATATATATATATATATATATATATATATATAGCACACACACACACACACACACACACACACACACACACACACACACACACACACACACACACACACACACGCACGCACACACACACACACACACACACACACACACACACACACACATACACACACACACACACACACACACACACACACACACACACGCACGCACACACGCACACACACACACACACACACACACACACACACACACACACACACACACACACACGAAATCGCCAAATGCAACCTAAATTAGATTTACACAAACCCGAAACATGCAAGCATTGGAACCGCTAAACACTAAAGCAGGGCTACTCAACTGGCGGCCCGCGGTCTGAATCCGGACCTTCTGAGTGTTGAAGCGGGACCCCAGGCTCCAGGAGGAGAAAAGGATAATTAAATAAAATGAAGGTCCCGGCGATAGATTTTTGAGAGTATTTCCTCGACTGTCTGTAGGGTAAGGTTGGGGTCTGTCGTACATATGTAATTAACCTACTGAAAATTTTCCATTTCAATTGTTTTTCTGAAAAAAATATCCACGTCTTGTTATATTTTAGCTACAAAATTTACTTTTTTGTATATATACTAGTTAGCTTTATAATTTGTAAAAATAAGTCAAAGAGTGAATATGAAATAAATAAAAATCATATGTGAATAGTATGGAGTACTCAGATTGGTGGTTTTATTTTCATGTTTGCATGTAAAATATCTATCCGGACCTCTGCATATATTGGAACTCGTCTAACTGGATCCTTGCTCATAATAGTTGAGTAGCCCTGCACTAAAGCATAAAAACAGACCGGATTCCGCCCTCCCGAAAATTTTAGAACACCATACACGATGACTCGACAGCGATCGATAATAAAGTGCCTCACAATGATTCAAAAAAGCGTTCTAAACTGGATATTCGTCTGCCACAATAAGCTCTGCAATGCATACTCATTATTTCCGAACAAAATATGTATATACACATATAAAATAGCCTATGTAAGAGACCGAAATGACAGTTGTGTCCTCACCATCAAATCGAACATTACACAAAATATTGGCAAAAGAGGCGTGTGAAGTGTAGAGTAGTTATAATTGTATTATTTTGTATTTATGACTCTCTTACCATACTTTAAGGAAGATATTGGTCATATCTCAGTATAGTGTTAGTCTGTTATTTCTTTACGAAACTGAACGTAATTTCCACATAGGCGATGGCATTTGCACTAACAGCCCCTCTACGACAATCTGTGAAAGTGGGAGCCATGTGGCGAATGTACATATTGTTGCACTTAAGGGTGATCTAATTTTGCGTAATGAACCTCCTAGCATCTCCCCAGGGTGATTTTGAAGTCTTTTGTTGTATTTGATTTTTTGTATCATGTAGGTAATTCATTGTTCTGTCTTTGCGTTTGTTCATGATCATAATTATGTCTATACGATATTTTTAATGTCTTTAGACAAACGGTTTCTCTGCAGTATGCACGTACTTTAAATGTGTACTGCACGCTTTCTTTACCTGGGTTCCATTGATTGATAATGTAGTCTATAGTTAATGGGTTGCCCCTGAAGATCAGGTGTTAGTGCTTTTGCGTAAACCTGAATTTGCATGATTAAGGGCATCCTTGGGGGAGAAGGTAGAAACCATGATAAGGCTTGTGGGGAGTGAGGTGATCACTGGATGTGGCAATGCTTGGTGGTTATGTGTTAGTTTAGGTTTGCTTGATGTAACTGGTGTATTAGAACCAGTCAGTTTATATATATATATATATATATGGATGAGTAGAGGCCGGATGAGTGAGAGGAGGCCTCTTCCTATGGCATATTTTTCTAAAACGTTTGTACTGAAAAACGTCAGGCCCTGGTATATTAGCCCAAGAACTTTATGCTTAATGTTTGGTTTTATTGCAATGGTTATGCTGTCATCTTAGTTGAATGTGACAAATGTGAAGCAATTGTAGGTGTTTTTAACGTATGTGACTTGAGTGCGTGTTCATTTCTTTATTGCGCTATGCTGTATGATTGTAAGGTATGAGTGTGGTATTTTATGTAAGGTGTGGTGATGCAACATCTTGTTATCTGGATGACTGATACCAGCACTGTTTATTTTCCTCCCCCCTCCTCTCTCTTTCTCTCACTCGAGCTGTGTGTGTGTGTGTGTGTGTGTGTGTGTGTGTGTGTGTGTGTGTGTGTGTGTGTGTGTGTGTGTGTGTGTGTGTGTGCACCCCACACACAAACATACAAACATATATATGTATATATATATGTATATATATATATGTATGTATATATATCTGTGTGTGTGTGTGTGTGTGTGTGTGTCACGCTGTATATCATGTCCTGATTGTTGTCAATTGAAGTATTTGAATTTTTAAACAGAGGCAGATATCGTGTGCTCTTGTTTTCCATCTTAACTATCTTGGTGACACAGCTGCCGGGTTCTTAGACTAATCACTCACCGGTGTATAAAAGGTATAGATGAGAATGAATATCTTCACAACATAAAAGATGTATTTGACCGGTTTCGATTATATCTTCGTCAGAAATACGTGTATTTCTGATGAAGATATAATCGGAATCGGTCAACTACATATCTTGTGTGAAGATATACGTTTTCATTCATACCTTTTATACATCTATCAGCATGAATGTGGTTCATCTCACTCACCAGTGTTTTTGCGGTTTGCTTGTGTTGCTGACCTCGGCTTCTTGGAATGTTTGTTGGGGTTGGAAGGTTGTGGTTGTGAATACCTTTGTGTATCGGGTTTGAGTTCTGTTGTTTGAGCTTAAGTAAAGGTGAATAAGAAAAGATGTTGAATTTGGCACTGTTATTTGTTTTCTTCTCAATTAAGTGGTCTATCTGTGGCTCTTCTTGTTCGTTGAGATGAGGCTGTGGAGGTGGACTCTATGAAGGTGTGAAGATATGATTATCATTATTGCTATTATGGGTTATTGTTCTTGTGCTTACTTTCATGTAATAATAATGATGCATGTCGTAGACACTCGAGGACTTAGTCATCATCGCGCGAACAACACGAGGGCGAAGCGGATGCTACATGAACGGGTGAAACAAACAAGCTAGGACGAAATGCCGAAAATAGGATAAAATCGTGAGGATTCGAAGCGGATTACATACGAAAAATACAGTCAAAAGTACAAGACAGAGGCAAAAAACAGAAGCGCCCTCTGACTCAAAGTGGCGAAACCATCATGTGGCAGATGGACGTGATGGACCAACACAAGCAAAACGGAAATCACGCGTGCCAAACAAGCAGTTTTAATCGATCGTAATATAGATCATAATGTTAGAAGTGATAAATACAGTATTAAAAATGTGCTGGGACATCTTTCCAACTATATGAAATGGATAACATGATAACCAGCAAGGACGTGACCGGATGAACTCCACATTGAAAATACTTGGTTTCAGAGTAGCATTCAGTATCCATGTTCATCTCGGTAAACCCGTTTGAAGTATTTAGTATACCATCGTGAAGGAACATAGTGGACAGGAACTAGAAATGGAAGACAGTAACAAGGGAATTTTATTCTAGAACATAGGATTAGGAAGAAAATGAAGATTTTTATGAACATATAAGGAAACAACTCGATGATCAAATTTAACAGATGTTGTGGCAATATTGTGTTAATGGTTAAAACAAATCAGTGTACTAGATATAAAGCTCATATATCCATATTGTGTTAGATGTATCTTCTTTATTAACAGGCAATGGAAATAGAAAGGGTTGTTTGTAAGTGTAATTAAATAAGCAAATAAGAGTTGTGTTGATTATTACTTTTATTTGGTTGACATTTTACTTACTATTCACATAGAAATGCAACTTAGATTGTGTTTGTTATAATTCACTATTTGATTTTCTTATGATCATTATTCTTTTAGTAGAATATTTAATTCACTGAACATGTTTACTTTTAATCTAACTGTTTGCTTCTCTGATAATCATCATTCTTTGGTGTAATACCTAATTCATATGTAAACTTTGAAATGTTAGATAATTGATTGCTTTTGCAATTATCGCCATTTTGATTGATAATATTTGATATAACTTAGTATTGAAAGTTGTTGATTTTGTTTTAATCAGGATTCATGGCAATTATATAACAGTGAGTCATAACTGTTGTATGTTTTTTGTTTCACATAAACTTTGGTGTTGTAATTATGTTTTATTGCATTGATATTATTCAGTTAATATATGTACTGATTTATTTTGCAAGGATTTAACTCAAACCTTGAATTCCATTAATAAATAGTATTAATGTTGTCGCTTTGAAATCATTGATTAACTACTTAAAGTTACATTATAATTAATGAGATCATTTAAACATCTATTAATCGAACATAATGTCTTGATACTAAAGATTATTTCATAAAATGTTGTGGTATAGGGGGCACAACAGTTTCACTGTGGAATTGAGAAATCTGTTCACTAAAATCACATTACGTTCTCCAACAGCCCATTGAATCAAAAACAAAATTATTCTTTTTTTTTTTTTTTTTTTTTTACTTTCTAGCAGTTTCTAGTTTTTCTATATCTTGTTTCTTTGTTTTACTGAAGATGGAATAATTTTTAAATTATTCAGAATAGTAATAAACAAATATATGATAAAGGTTCATGATGATTTTGATATACACGCGCGCGCTCACACGGCGCTCGTGCACCAACCTCAAGGAATATCCGCCGTATTCTAATGCTGAACTAACTGGTCTGTTATTACAGACTCGAACTGAGATCGCAAGTCTTGCATTAGACAATGACTCGGGCTTGTGCAAGGCTGGCTGGTGACGACCACCCAAGAGTTGTCGTCCCTGCTGTCGTGGGCAGGCCTCGGAAGGTTAGGCGGTTCAATTTGATATCCTTTGAGTCTTTGAGTCTATTCAACAATTGTGTTGATATTTTTAACACGCTTTCAAATCAGCAGAACAGGGCCGAAGAGGGACTGCAAGATGTTTACGTGGGAAGCTCAAAGCAAACGTAATATTCTCACCCTGAAATACCCCAACTGGGACGAAGCTCTGTTCCAGCCTTCCCTCCTCAGCACGGAAATCTGCGAAATCTGTGAAGCTGTCTGCAATTCCATCATAAATTGTGACATCAACCATAGAAGGGTTTTGTATTGGCCTCACAGGTGGGACGATCCTCATCCCCGGATTCGCCGAGATGATCAAGGAAATCGCTGCATTAGAGCCGAGTGAATTCCACATGCGGGTTCTTGCAAGCGACGCGCTCGGGTTTAGCAAGTGGCTTAGTGGCTCCACTTTGGTTTCTCTCTCAACCTTTCAGAAACTTTGGGTCAGAGGGGAGATTACGACGAGATTGGACCATCAGTTTTTCACATAAAAGGTCTTTCAATGTGTGCAACCATCACAAATGTCCTGAATTTTATTTAGTTTGTTCATTCTTTAATAAACATATTTTGTATTCTTATATTTCTTTATCTGTGTGTTTATATGGTGACCTTATCACATCAAATATGAACATGCATATATACATATGTATACACACACACACACTCAGAAACGTGTTGCATGGTTTGGCAATTCCTTGGTGCGTAGGGCTCGGAAACTGAAGAGAAGGGACTAGGAAAAATTTATCAGGAACCGCGCTGAGCAGGTCGAAGGCCATTTCTTGGTAAATTACCTTCGCTCTGTCTATCATGCCCTGAGAAAATTGAACTCAAAAGCCAGCAAAGAACCTCCTACCCTAACTGAGGTTAGGATGGCAATTTCTAAGCGGAAGGGTGGGAAAGCTGCAGGCATATGTGGTATATGGCACGGGACTGGCATACAGTCTTGACTGTCGTCTGGCAGTCTAGAACCATTCCCCCCTGATCTGTTTCGGGGCATGGTCCTACCAGGCAATGTTTTCGCCCACATTCTCCTGAAATGGATCTGTGACCACCTACTAATTCACCAGACACCAGAACAGTATGGATACACTCCTGGCAAGTCCACAATAGACCATATCCTAGTGTTTTGAGTCATTGTGGAACCGCCGTCGTGAGTTCGGTCGTGTGCTGCTCGCAGCCTACATCAACCTCAAGAAGGCACTTGTTTTGGTGCATTGAGAATCGCTATGGAAGATCCTGAAACTTAGGGGAATTCCGATACGGATTATTGGCCTAAAAGGAAGCCTACATACTGGTCCTGAAAGTGCTGTAAAGAGTGGTGGGGCCTGTCGAACTTCTTCCCTGTTAATTCAGGGGTGAGACAAGGCCGTGTCCTTGCACCAACACTTTTCACTGCCCTGAAAAGTGTTGCATGGACTGGATAATGGGCAGAGCTACTATCCAAAGTCAGTGTGGAGCCACACTGGGTAATATCGTCACAGACCTTGACTTTGCCGACGATGTCACTATCCAATCCGAGTCCCTGGACAACTGGTGGCGGCTCTTGATGCATTTAGCAATGAAGCAAAGCCCTTGGGCCTAGAGGTCTCCTGGACTAGGACCAAGATTCAGGACTTTGGGAACCTGTTAGGGAACACGTTCAGTCAATTCATGCTTGCAGTGAGGATACTGAAGTCACAAAGATCTTTATATACTTTGGTAGTGTAGTTCATATCTGGCAGCAGGAACCATGAATTTGATCAGCAAGAGCATTTTGAGATGTCGGTACCTATGCAGAAGGACCAAACTACATGTCTTCAAGGTCTTGATACTGCCAGTTTTGTTATATGGAAGCGAAACCTGGATGCCATCAAGTGCCTTGGAGTCTCGTCTTGATGCCTTTTGTAACAAGTTCCTGCGCTGGATTTTGGATTACAGTTTGGCAGGACCATGTGTCCAACCGACGGCTACACCTTGAGGCTGTCGCGAGAAGTTAGAGATGGACCGAGGGCCTGTCTGGAAACTCGCCATGAAGGACCCCCGTAGCTGGAAGCGAAGGTGGATGCGGCCACGCGCCCACGTCGACGTTAACACCCGATGATTATATATATATATATATATATATATATATATATATATATTAATAATATTTATGTTATACACACATTATATATATATATATATTAATAATATTTATGTTATACACACATTATATATATATATATATATATATATATGGTATAAAAACCCACACTGTAAAACTAGATTTAATTGAAATCTAGTTTTACAGTGTGGGTTTTTATACCATAGTATCAACACGGTAGTGTTTTTTTCCTTTCATATATATATATATATATATATATATATGTGTGTATATGTATATGTATGTAAATGTACATATTATATTATATATATCATATAATATATATAATCATATATGTATATAATATTTCTATATGTATATATACATGATATGTATATATACATGATATGTATATATAAATTTATATGTGTGTGTGTACGCATGTGTGTCTATAAATATATATATATATATATATATATATATATATATAAATATATATATATATACCAGACTGGAAAGTTTGTCGTCCGGCCGCGCACATGAATTCCCATGTAAACAAGGTGGTATTTGTCAGCCAAGCATTTAAGGCTGGAAATGCATAGCCGCGAATCCTGAAATTCAAAATCAGAATCATCACTTATATCGGTGACTTGAAATTGCAAAGAAATGTGGAATAATCTTTTTTATATTTCGTTGTTGTTCTTCCGCCATCACTGTGCAACAGTGTCGTTTTTTGTTCTTCTATTATTGATGGTAAGGGTCATTCTTTTTATAAATTTAACAAATCTGGTGAAGTTCTTCTCCATCAACAGATACTTATTAGGCCGGTTAAGTTACTGGATGACATCTCTGACTCTGTTGATCTTCCGAAGCAAATTTGGCTTTTGGCAGCATGACTTATCTAGGCCTAGCTATTCTGAATCTAATCTTTGGATGCAAAATGGCAATTGTAGATAT
The DNA here is from genome assembly GCF_019202785.1 of Penaeus chinensis. Taxonomy (NCBI): domain Eukaryota; kingdom Metazoa; phylum Arthropoda; class Malacostraca; order Decapoda; family Penaeidae; genus Penaeus; species Penaeus chinensis. The sequence continues at coordinate 17,020,604 of NC_061836.1, forward strand.
CGTAGAGCAGCAGGAAATG
>NC_061836.1:17025622-17028122 GCF_019202785.1 Penaeus chinensis
TCAGTAACCTTGATATTGCCCAGAGTTGCTCCACTGTGACTTTGGACAGCTAGCTCTACCCAGTATCCAATCCATGCAAGTGCTGAAAAGTGTTGGTGCAAAAAACATAGCCTTGCCTCACACCTGAACTAACAGGGAAGAAGCTCGACAGGTCCCCACCACCCTTTACAGCACTTTCAGTGCCTGTATACAGGTTTGCTATTAATCCAACAATCCTTGTTGGAATTCCTCTTAGCCTCAGGATCTCCCAGAGTGATTCACGATGCGCTCTACAATGACTCGAAGCACCAGGATTCGGTCTATTGTGGACTTACCAGGAGTGAATCCAGATTGCTAGGCAGGACGAAGGTCATTTACTAAGAAATGGCTTTCGACCTCCTCTGCAAGATTACTGATAAACTGTTCCTAATCCCTTCTCAACAGTGACCTAGTCCTGCGCACCAGAGAATGGTGCAAGTTGCGATCCCCTGACAATTGAGCTGCATGACAAGCATCTGTGGTTTCAAGTGTCTCCTGCAAGATGGAATTCTGTCTTGCTCTTGGGCGTTCACCAATGGATTTCTGAGCTGCATCAAGCGTTTCACACTTGAAGGTATCCCACAGAAGAACAGGGTCTGTCAGGCCCTCGAGTGCTGTGAGACGACCAGATATAGCCTCGGTAAACCCCTGGCCACACTCGACCTCCCTCAATCTGTCCAAATGAAACACCCTAGGGTGTCCATTTGGGCGATGGGGGTTTTGAAGTGGACCTGGAGAGTAGCCACATATAATCTATGATCAGTTCCACAGAACTCGGCGCTTCGATACACCCTGCAGTTCTGGAGGATCCTCCACCGAGTGCTAACGAGGATGTGATCGATCTCCTTGGCCACACTACCTGTATTGCTGTACCAAGTCCAACAATGCGGGTCAGAACACTGATACCAGGAACCAGAAATCCTCAATTTCTGGGACCTAGCAAAGTCATGGAAAAGGAGGCTATTCTTGCTGCCAGCATCAGCCCCTGAACCATGAGGACGGACAGACATCTCATAGCCAGCTCGATTACAGCCGGAAACCGCATTGAAGTCACCCAGAACAATACGAATATCTCGCTGAGGACAACTGTCTGCCACAGATGCAAGTTTGTCATAAAACATATCTTTCACCTCAAGTTTATATACATCCATAGGAGCATATACAGCAATAAGAAACATGAAGCCAAGTGAAAGCTTCAGTCTCAATACCATAATACGCTCATCGACTTCTACTACCAAAGGGTTGAAGTCTGCTGGAGATGGCTATGGCCACTCCCTGGAGATGGTGGCCATCGTTGCGGCCCAACCAGTAGTAAGTGTAGCCACCCACACTAATAGTGCCGCTGCCAGGTCTTCCGAGAGAGCAGCCACCTCAACTCTCAGCTGCTTCAATTCCCTCGATATTAGTGGTAACCTGATCGTCCTGTCACAAGGAATGGACGTTCCAAGCCCCCACCCTGACCGCCCGCCTGAGGTCTAACCTAGGGCACCCCTACCAGTGCCGCCACATATAGAGGTGGTTGGCCGGCTACAGGACCCATTATCCGCCTGCAGGGCTCACTAGGGCTTTCCCCCACAAGCATCATGCCAGGACCGCTGGGACCCAGAGGGACCCACAGCCGCCGTTCTTGCTGGGTGGGAGGGACTTTAGCTCTCCCCCCAGCACCAACAACTATATGTTTCGCTGCCAGTGGTTATCTCGAGGGGGCAGACTGGCAAGGCCTGCCTCCCTACAGCCTCCCATTAACTCCAGGGGGCAGTGTATATATATATGTGTGTGTGTGTGTTTTGTATATGATACACACACACACACACACACAAACACACACATATATATATATATTTATATGATATATATATGTATATATATATTTATATGATATATATATATGTATATATATATTTACATGATATATATATGTATATATATATTGTATATAATATATATTATATATATATATTGTATATGATACACACATACACACACACACACACACACACGCACACACACACACACACACACACACACACACACACACACACACATATATATATATATATTTATATATATATATTTTTTTTCTTTATGATAATGATAATAAAGATAATAGTGATAATAATAATTATTACAACAACAAATATAGTAATAATAAAATAATGATAATGATAAGAACAACAACAGCAACGATAATAATAATAATGATAATCATCATCATCATCATCTTCACCTTCATCTTTAATTGTTGTGATTTTAATTGTTACTCTTGTTGTCACTATGATTGTTGATATTATTGTTATTGCCGTTGTGATTATCAATATAATTTCCAAGATTGCTTTTTTCTTTGATATCAATATCATCATCCTTATTATCATTGACATTATTATCATAATCACGTTCTGCTCCAAAGTCTTAAAGACCAAGCACTAAACGATGGAGATATGAACCTTACTTTCCTGTAGTGGTAAGCCCAAACTTCTTACAC
>NC_061836.1:17035622-17040622 GCF_019202785.1 Penaeus chinensis
TTGCTAAATGCATCATGAACCATCACCAGTGGAAGTGTTGGTGCAAGGTAACAACTTTGCCCCACACCTGAATTAACAGGGAAGAAGTTCAACAGGCCGCCACCACTCTTTACAGCATTTTCAATACCTCATGATGAGGTTCCACAATTACTCAAAGCGCTAGAATACAGTCTACTGTGGACTTACCAGGAGTGAATCCAGACTGCTCTGGTCTCTGGAGCCTTAGTAGGTGGTCATGGATCTGTTTCAGAAGAATGTGGGTAAATACCTTGCCTATTATACTGAGAAGTACAATGCCACTGTAGTTGCTACCCAACAATCCTCTTTCCCCTTCCAGAGGAGAATGACTATGCCCCTTAACAGGTCGGGGAATGGAACCACACTGCCAGATGGCAGTTAAGACTGCATACAAGCCATATGCCATAGGTTCATCCTCAGTCTTTAGCAGTTCAGCAGGGATATCACATATGCCTGCGGCTTTCCCACCCTTCAGCTTAGAAATTGCCATCCTAACCTCAGTTAGGGTAGTAGGCTTCTCGGTGATGGGTGGGTCCAGCACAGGTATTGTTCTACTGTTGGAGGATATACCTAATGGAGCTGCTCAAAATACATTCACAACCCCTAATATGAGTATTTTGCATTTGAAGGACTCCCACAGATCAGAGACTGCCTTCAGGCACACTCCTGCCCCCTCAGTCTGTCCAAGTGAAAGACCCTAGAGTAGCCACTGGAAACATGAGGAGTTATGAAGTGGACCCACAGGGTAGCCACTACCAGCCTATGGTCAGTGCCACAGAACTCGGCACTCAGTGCAACCCTCCAGTGAGTGCTGACAAGAATATTGTCGATCTCCTTGGCCACAGTACTCGTATCACTATACCATGGCCACCGATGTGTATTGGAGTGCTGATATCAAGAGCCAGATATCCTCAATCTCTGGGACCTACAAAGTCCAGGAGAAGGAGTCTGTTCTTGCTGCTGGGATCAGCTCCTGATTTATAGGGATTGACATACATCTCATAGCTAGCTTGATTACAGCCTGATACAGCATTGAAATCAACCAGAACAATGTAAATGTCTCACCGGGGACAATTGTCTGCCACAGATATGAGTTTGGCATATAACTCTTCTTTCACATCAAGTTTGCAAACATTGGAAGGAGTGTACACAGCAATAAGAGACACAAACACAAAAGCATGCTTCAGTCCCAATGCCATAATATGCTCATTAACCAGTGTTATCTCTACTACCGACAGTTGAAGTCGACTGGAGATGGCTATGGCTACTCCCTGGAGATGATGACCATCGCTATGGCCCAACCAGTAGTACGTGTACTACTGATTGTGCCACTGCCTGGTCTTCTCACTTCTAAGAGGGCTGCCACCTCAACTCCCAACTGCTTTTAGTTCCCTCGATACCAGTGGTAACTGCTCATCCTTCCGCGAGGACCGGATGTTCCAAGCGCCTACCTAGGTAGCTCACCTGAGGTTATGCCACGGATAGTCACTCTGGGTGGACACCACCTCTGCCACCCCCATTGACGCTGCTCCAAATAAAGGGGCTTGGCTGGCTGTGGAGCCCAGCATCCGCCTGAGGGGTTCCCTAGGGATTTGCCCAACAGGCCTCACACTGTGATGGCGCCAACATTCGCCCTCCCAACAGGACCCACAACCCACCTTACTTGTTGGGTGGGAGGGACAGCACCCCTCCTCCCCAACATATCCAAATTTTCATGATGTTGATGGTTAGTTTCCTGGTGGGAAGAGGACTAGCAAGGCCCATTAACCCTAGGGGGGCTGAGGGCATGTCGACACGCTGGTGGGCCATGGCTCCATGCCTCAGGGGATTGTTGGTGTTCTGAGATCCCCCACAGTTTAGCATGAGAGCGCAAGGTGCCCAGTTTCCATGGGTGGCTATGAGGAGGCACTACAGAAGTCTCGATGTGAACTGTGAACTGGCTGTGAATTGGCATGGGAGGCTTATGCAGAGCTGCTCCCTTTTCCGCACTAGGCTAGCCAGTGATGGCAGCTGCAAGCAAGGCTACCACACCATTGCTTCACATCACCCTGAGCATGGAGCACCCACCCATATATATATATATATATATATATATATATATATATGAATATTTATATATAAATATACATACATATATATATATATATATATATATATATATGAGTTTGCATATACATATATATATATATGTATATACACATATATGTATATACATATATACATGTGTGTGTATACTTGTATACTTGTATGCATATGTATGTATGTATGTGTTTATACATATATGTGTATATTTGTGTGTGTATACGTAGAAATATATATACATATATATATTTATATATTTATATATATCACCATCATTATCAATGGGGGCTAAGCCGACAGGGGCGCATGGTTGCATCCACCTTTTGCTTCCATCCAAGGAGGTCTCTAGCTACCTGTGACAGGCCTGGTCAAGCTGCCTGAGCCATGGCCTCCTATGATGTCCCATGGGCCTCCTCCACCCAGGATTGTCTTACGAAGAGATAACCTGATGGGTAGGGTCATCCACCGAGAAACGAGCTAGGTGCCCATATACCCTAAGTTGGTGGTCCCAGATTATGCAAGCAACAGATACCATTCTAGTCTAACAGAGTAGGTGTTGCTTGGACACATGGTCCTGGCAACTGTACCTGATGACCTGGCACAGGGTCTTTTTACAAAAGACACCAAGATGAAACTCCAAGGCATTAGATAGCATCCAGGTTTTGCGTCCATATAGCAAAACTGGCAGTATCAAGGCCTAGTTTTTCTGCATAGGTACCAACATCTTCAAATGCTCCTATTGATCGAGTTCATGACTCCTGCTGCCAGACCAATCCGTCTACTGACTTCTTCTGCTGACAGCCCAGAGATATGGACCATGCTACCAAGGTATGTAAATCTCTCTGTGACTTCAACTTCCTCACCACAAGCATGTATCAACTGAACAGGTTCCCCTAAAAGGTTCTCAAAATCCTGAATCTTGGTCTTGGTCCAGGAGACCAAGACTGCTCTGGTCTCTGGTGCCTTAGTAGGTGTCATGGATCTGTTTCAGAAGAATGTGCCTGGTACATTGAGCAGTGTGGTGCCATGGTAGTTGCTACAATTCCATCGATCCCCTTTCCCCTTCCAGAGAGGGATGACCATGCTCCTCAACAGGCCAGAATGGAAACAGAATGCCAGATTCCAGTCAAGACCGCATGCAAGCCTCATGCCATAGGTTCATCCCCATCCTTTAGCAGTTCACCTGGTACAGCTTAACCCATTCACGACGGGCATGTCACGTACGTCCATGCCATGCCCACTGTGAGTTTACTTATTTAATTGTTTTTACACATAGATGGCTACACTTGTACTAAATCACCAATGAGCCAATTACAAATACTGCCTATCCCACCCGTTTACCCCTTTGTTTAATCTACGAAAATAGTTTACATTATCTTATCTTGCTATTACTAATGTTTATAATATTATAGTAATTGTAATGTTTATAATAAAAATAACACCATCGATATTCATAGCACTATTAAAAATACATTTTCCCACCAATTCGAGGAAAGGTGAAATCAGGTAAGGCAGAACCATCTATGTGTAGAGACATTTCACAAAAAATATAAAAAATGAGCACAGCTTTTCCCCATTTTTCATTCATTTTCCCCAGCGGCAATGGGTTAAAATACTCAACCCAACATTTACGAACCACAACATGATCTGAGATGATCTGTCCATCCACTGAGCAAACTGTACTTATCTGTGAAGAGGTCTTGGGGTTCAGTTTTCTAAGGGTTTGGTACACAAGGTGAAGGTCATGTATTTAGAAATGGCCTTCAACTTTCTTAGCAAGATTCCTGATGAAGTGTTCCTTGTCCCTTCTCAGCAATGTCTGAGCCCTGCACACCAAGGAACAGTGCAAATCCTGATTACCATTCAATTTAGCCATATGATATGTATCTGTGGCCTCCAGTGTCTGCAGTGAGATGGAATTATGAGGCATTTGCCAATGGAATGCTGTGCTGCATAGAGTGTTTTACGCATAAAGGACTCCCAGAGAGCTGGTGAGTCTGTCTTGCTTTCGTGTTCTGTGAAATGACCAGACTGCTGTAGCGAACACTTCCCTCAGTCTTTCCAAGTGAAACACCCTGGAGTGGACCAGTCTATGGTCAGTGACATAGAACTCGTCACTCCAGTAAACCCTGCAGTTCTGGAGGATCCTCCATCGAGTGATGATAAGAATGTGGTTGATCTCCAAAAATTCTTAAACTCTTGGACCTAGCAAAGACCTGGAGAAGGAGGCTGTTCTACCTACTGAGATCAGCCCCTGAGCCGTGGGGACCGACAAGCATCTCGTACCAACTTGATCACTGCTTGATATTGCATTGAAGTCACCCAGTACAATGTGAATGTCTCACTGGGGACATTTGTCTGCCACTGATGTGAGTTTGGCATAGAACACCTCTTTTTCATCACGCTTACAAACATTGGTAGGAGCATAGACAACAATAACAGACACAAAGTATGCGTCAGTCTCAATGCCATAAACTCTAGTGTTACCTCTACTATTAATAGTTGAAGTCGGCTGGAGATGGCTATGGCTATAGAGATGGTGACCATTACCCCGGCCCAACCAGTAGTATGTGTAACCACCCATACTGATTGTGCCGCTGCCAGGTCTTCTCGTCTCCGAGAAGGCGGCCACCTCAATTCCCAACTGCTTCAGTTCCCTCAATAGCAGGGGTAACCGCTCATCCTGCTGCAAGGACCAGATGTTCCAAGCACCTACCTGGATAGCTCGCCTGAGATTAAACCTTGGGCAGTCATTCTGAATGGACACCACCTCTGCCACTCCCACTGGTGCTGGCTCACATAAAGGCTGTGAGGCCCAGAGTATCCCTGTGGGGTTCCCTTGGGCTTTGCCCCTTTGCCTGCGCAGGCAGGACAAGTAACTCTTGTTACCATCCTGTGCC
>NC_061836.1:17075622-17078122 GCF_019202785.1 Penaeus chinensis
GAGAGAGGAGAGAGAGAGAGAGAGAGAGAGAGAGAGAGAGAGAGAGAGAGAGAGAGAGAGAGAGAGAGAGAGAGAGAGAGAGAGAGAGAGAGAGAGAGAGAGAGAGAGAGAGAGAGAGAGAGAGAGAGAGAGAGAGAGAGAGAGAGAGAGAAAAGAGATATAGAGACAGAGAGAAAAAAAGGGGGGGGGGAGAAAGAAAGAGATGAATAGATAACGAAAGAGATAAATAGATAACGAGAGAGAGAAAGAGAGAATGAGAGAAAGAAAGAAAGAAAGAGAGAGAGACAAACGATAGGAAAAAGTGAAAAGGAGATCCTGCCAGAGAGAGACAGGGAGAGAGTAAGTGAGGCATTATAAGCCTCGTAAAAGTGCCGTATAAAAGACATTATAGACCATGAATTTTCTGCATCATTTAGATTGCCCCGCGCTAGCTTTGGGTCGCGCTAATGAAAATATACATTCCCTACCTGATTAAAGACACACAACAAACAGCCTCCACATTACATCGTTATTTCCCCTCCCAAAATTATCTCAACACTCGAAAAGAAAACCAAATAACGCCATAAATAACCTCCCGATACGGAAAATTCCCCAAACTTCAAAACAGAAACAAACCATCGGAGTTTTATACAAGTGCGAGGGAGCGCAGCGAAGCGAATGCACACGAGTATAAGCAGATGCCGGTGTCAGATTATAGGTCCTTTATTAATCTTAGAGCAGACCAGCCTTCGCTATCGACCCTCGGGAATCAATACAATTTAGGACAGAAAGTAATTTATCTCAGCGTTCCTAGAGGACCGGGACAGCATCGAGCATGACGGGAGATTGCTACTCCTCGAGGTCTGCTTCTGCCTCGCGGTGGGGAGGAGCTTCCTGCTGCTGTCACTGTGGCTTCTGTTTGTCATTGTTGTCATTATCATCTTTAGTATTGTTATTATTGTTATCTTAATTATTGTCACTTTTGTTACTATTATTATTATTATTATTATTATTATTGTTATTGTTGTCATTATTATTATTATTATTTTCATTATTGTTATCATTATTATTATTATTATTATTATTATTATAATTGTTCTTATTATTATTATCATTATCATCATCTTTATTATTGTTATTAATATTATCACTGATTGTATCATCATCATCATTATCATTACTGATATTATAATCAGCATTGCCCTTACTATCCTTACTTATTGCAGGTGTCATTTGCCTTGTCTTTTTTATTATCATTATTCTAAAGTGTGTCTTTTAAATAAAGCTGAATAATCATAATCATTAATGTATTCATGGGTGTGTACTATGTGTACTAACTCTTGCACTTATTATAGATATATTATTTATTTATAGCTCTAAATAACTTGTATATAATTATTTAGATTCAGGACTCCAACAATTCCAATTCTTCATATGATTTATATGTCCAATAAACATACATAAAACAGATAACAATGAAGAAGAATAAATCTTGATCAAATACTTCAAGTAAGATCCTCATAACTTGTAAATTAATCTCATAAACTTACTTCTTATTTTCTCCAATGTTAGAATTCTTACGTTCGTTTAATGATTTTCAGGAATTTGATGGCTATATCCCTCTTATTTTTATGTCCTTTTATTACAGATTTGTAAGATAGCATTTATGAATTTACATGATTATAACATTTGTCTGTAACTTTTTTCCCATTAGCCACTTGTAAGTTTTTTATGCTGTTGTAGAGTATGCTAACAGCCTATTCTCTTTGATGCTTTGATAAAGTACCCAATCCATGCTGTAATGAATCCCTCTAAAGTAATCTCCTCCACGAAATTGAATTCCTTGATCTTTGTATTCTGAATCCAAGCACAAAGAGCTCTCGATTTCCTTGTGTTTCTTCCTCCCAGGTGCTTATAGATCCTCGCTAACGCTTTGTATACATTGCTTGGTGAATCTATTCATGTATCTGTCTATCTATTTATCTATCTGGCCGTCCATATTCATATCTGTTTATCTATCTGCCTACCAGCCTATTTCTCTATCTATCTATTTATCTGTCTATTTATCTTTGTGTTTACCTCTCCATCTATGAACCGAGCTACCTACTTGTCTATCTATACATGTGTATATTTCTCTGCCTATCCCGCTATCCACCACCCTCTGCGTCCGTCTCCACGAATCTGACGGCGGTCCCTCTGCTCTTTCCGCAGGATATATGATCCAGGCCGCCAGGAGTCGCCGCCGAGAGAGAGACTCACCCAAAGACTGTTTCCCTCGCATGCCAGTGTGACGGCGTGACTGCAGGAGCGTATCACGGTGGGCGTGAGGTTCGCGGGCGTGACCTGACCCAAGGATGGCGGGGGGAGATAAGAAGTCAGTGGTCCCTTACGGGCGGGGAGACGCCGTCGCGGAGGTGGGCGCGGGCGGCGGAGAGGGGGAGGGGGAGGAGCGTGAGACTTGGGGCAAGAAAGTGGACTTCCTTCTGTCGGTGATCGGGTTCGCGGTGGACTTGGCCAACGT
>NC_061836.1:17116507-17119007 GCF_019202785.1 Penaeus chinensis
AGCCCCCTCACCCTCACCCTTACCCTCTCCCTCATAATGTCCCACTCCCTCACCCTCCTTACCCCTCTCCCTCACCCTCACCCTTACCCCCTCCCTCATATCCCACTCCCTCCCCTCTCCCTCTCCCTCTCCAACTACCTTTCCCTCTTCTCTCCCTCAACTTCTCCCTCACCCTCATCCTCCCCCCCTTCCCTTCCACCTCTCCCTCTCCCTCTCCCTTCACCCTTATTTCCCCCTCCCCCCCTCTCCCTCTCCCTCCCAACCCCACTCTCCCTCCACACCCCCCCACCCCATACTTCCACAGCAGGAAAGCTCATTAACCAAACACCTTTCTAACCACCTGCCTCCCCTCTCCCCCCTCCCCCCCCCAGGCGCGAGGTGCTGCAACTCCAGCACAGCGGCGGCATCCAGGACCTCGGCATCATCAAGTGGGACCTGGCACTGTGCCTCCTGGCTGTCTACCTGATCTGCTACTTCTCCCTGTGGAAAGGCATCTCCACGTCGGGCAAAGTAAGAGGAAGGCTTTGGCTCTGTTGTCTGTGGTTGTCATTTTTCATGGTTTTAGGTCCTATCATTATTGTTATAATTACTGTTCTTTTTCTTTTATTGCTGTTTTCGTTATTATTTATATTCTCGCACACACACACACACACACGCACGCACGCACACACACACACACACACACACACACACACACACACACACACACACACACACACACACACACACACACACACACATACACACACACACACAATTTCACACTCACACACACACACACACACACACACACACGCACGCACGCACGCACACACACACACACACACACACACACACACACACACACACACACACACACATACACACACACACACAATTTCACACTCACACACACACACACACACACACACACACACACACACACACACACACACACACACACACACACACACACAAACACAGACACACACACACACACACACACACACACACACACACTTATACACGCACTTGAAAATACATCGTCTGAGTGACAATGACATGGAAAAATGTGTTTCAAAAAAGCAAGGGAAAAATTTTCTCACAACACGCTTCGCTTCTCTCCTACTGAAAGCTTTTCGAAGGGGAGTTCATCCATCCCGGTAACAGACGCTCAACAGGTCCAATGTTCTGCTCAGCATAATAGTTCGGCGGATAAATCAAAGGGGGGCCGACGCAGAGACAGTCAGAGGGACAGACAGACAGTTAGAGACAAACAGACAGACAGGCAGTTGACTGACTGATTGATTAACTGACTGAATGACTGAATAAATGAATGCGAGACAGGTATACACACAGACAGATAAACAGATTGACTGACTGACTGACAAACAGAAACAAGCAGGCTGCCTGAAAAAACTGACTGACTGACTGATTGACAGACTGACTGACTGAATGCCTGATTACCTGACTGGCTAATTACCTGACTGAGGGACAGACAAACAAACGGATAGAAAGACCGTCAATCAAATGAGCAATTGACAGGCAAGCAAAGAAACAAACGAACAGACAAACAGGCAACCCAACAAACAGACAGAGACAAAGACAAAAGCAGAAAGCCAAAAAAGAAACAGAGAGATAGGGATAATAAGCGAGAAGTTTCTCTGTCTCTATCTCTCAGCAATTGTTTTCGGTTTCATTATAGATTTCCCCGCAGCTGTCACAAAAGAAGGTTCGGCATGAAAATTCAAAGTTTTCTTATCAGATCGTGGCTTTGTCACCCGAGGGGTTGCCATTTTTTATTTTTTTTTGTGTTTTTTTTTTCGTTTTGTGTATGATGTCAGTGTTTGTGTGCGTGTGTGTGTTTTTTGCACTTAGGTTGGGTATTTATATTATTATTGTCTTTTATATATTTTGTTAGAGATTCTCATGATTTAATTGCTAACTAACTTTCTCTTTCTCTCTGTCTCTCTTTCTTGCTCTTTCTCTCTCTTCTCTCTCTCTCTCTCTCTCTCTCTCTCTCTCTCTCTCTCTCTCTCTCTCTCTCTCTCTCTCTCTCTCTCTCTCTCTCTCTGTCTCTCTCTCTCTGTCTCTCTTTCTCTGTCTCCCTCATCGCAAATAGTTGCCGAAGAATTTTTACCATATCTCCTGTTTCCTCCGTTTCTCTCTTCTTTTGGTTTTCGCTCTCCCTCTCCGCTCTTCCGGGATTTAAGCTTCTCCTGCGTTCAGAATCTTTCTCTCTCCCTAATGAAAGGGAAAAAAAAGAATCCTGGATTAGTCTCTTTCTCCCCGATTACTTTCTCCGCTTTCCCTTCCTCGACCAAGGCAATACCGCAGCTTCCGCCCAGAATCGCCCGGGGGAAATCTGTCTCTCAGGAGCTCTCTTCGCCGGGCGCCCGTCCCCCTCTCGTCTCGCTCGCTCGCTCGCTCTCTCTGTCCGTCGATATCTCTGTCTATGTCTGTCTATGTCTTTCTGTCTCTGTCTGTTTGTCTGTCTCTCTCTGTCTGTCTCTCTCTGTCT
>NC_061836.1:17141507-17144007 GCF_019202785.1 Penaeus chinensis
TTCCATAACAATGTCTACAAGTAAGTCTCGCTCTCTTTCACAGTCAGGGTTCATTTGCTTAAAAATATAATAGTGATAAATTAGATAGTAAAGAGATATATAATAAAAACATTGAAATAGACCTTTCGATGAAAAAATGGTGAATAGGTGTAGCTGAAATATAGGCCATTCAGTTTGTTTTTTTTTTTTCTTCTTCTTCTTAAGTTAAGATTAATATACTAAGCATTACAGATTAGCGGTAAATAATGGACGGTGATGTACATGCTTCCATTTGCTCTATTTTCATTATTTTACATGCCGTTTGTGTGTGTGTGTATGTGTGTGTGCGTGTGTGTGTGTGTGTGTGTTATCACGCGTGCGTTCCTCTGCCTGACGTCACCCCCGACATTTCCAGGGACGCGATGGCGACGAGTCTCATCAACTGCGTCACGAGCTTCGTCTCCGGCTTCGTGATCTTCTCCGTGCTGGGCTACATGAGCCACAAGAGCGGAAAGCCGATCAACGAAGTCGCCGACCAGGGACCCGGACTCGTGTTCGTGGTGTACCCCGAGGCCATCGCGACGATGCCCGGCTCCACCTTCTGGGCAATCATCTTCTTCATGATGCTGCTCACGCTCGGCCTCGACTCGTCGGTGCGTCCCCTAGGAGGAGACTTTCCTTATTGCTTTATACATAGATTCATCAATGACTAAAAAATGTATATGTATATTCCCAATACCCGATTTTTAAACAATTCTGTGCAGTTACTCCTATTTTCCCCTTGTTTATATCATCATTTTGTTGGGGATTTTTGTCCGTTCGTCGTTTAAAGATTACATTTACTGTTGACTCTAAAAATGGTTACTAAAATATTTATCTTCGTCTTCGCCCTGTGTAGATTTTAGATATGAACAATGCCATACCCCCTTCGTGCAATAAATTTTTGGATAAAGTAACTTTACAGTGTTAGGCTGCTAATATGTTTCACACGTACGATTTCATCTTGCATCGCACCTCTTACTCTTAACCCAAGTGATTATACAGCCACGTTAGACTACCACAGTCTTCACTCTCCGTTATAACCTCCATCTTTTTCCTTACTAGGATCTCGCATACATAACTGGATTAATTCATAGCGACTAACCATACCAAATCGTCACAGTCTTCACATCCGTATTTGTTTACTATCGAACGAATTAAATTGGTTGTCTTGAATGCTAGCGATTGCCTCTATTAATGAATCGCAGTCAGCTACTGATCTCATCTCTTCTCATAATGATTCTTCACTTTATAAAATCAAGATAGACTGCCGTGGTCCTTTACACAACTGATTTCTTCCTTCCTGACTTTACGTCTCTTGACCTATTGTAACCCTCAGTTCAAGTTACAAAACCATGCTAAGCAGTCGCGGTTTCTTACATAACAATTGTTCATATAAGGAAAGCATTTCAAGTTATCACAGTGTTATATAAAGCTCCTTTCTTCCTTTCCTCCTGCTCATGGCATCCTTCTGGCAGCCTCTCTCTGTAATCCCCAATCCAGATTACAAATCCATGTCGGACTTTCACAGTATTTCAGTTTTATTTCTTCCTTTCTGGCTGTATTTGCGCCTCCTTTGCTCTCCTTTTCTTCCTTGTTGCCTTATTGCTTCTTTTGCGATATTTTTATTTTTTATTTTTCTTCTTTTTTGTCTTATTGCCTCCTCAGCTCTCCCCGTCTTCTTCGTTGTCCTATTGTCTCTTTTTTTCTTTTTTTGTCTTATCGACTCATTTGCTCTCCCTTTATTCCTTGTTATCTTAGTGACTCCATTGATTTCCCTTTCTTTCTCCCTGTCGCTGCACCTCCTTTGCGCTCCCTCCCCTTTTCCCTCGGTGTCTCCTTGCCTCCTTTCTCCCTCGTTGTCTTCTTGCCTCCCTCCCCCTCCCTTGCCTCCTTCTGACGCCTCCTCTCGCCTCCCCCAGTTCGGAGGCTCGGAGGCGGTGATCACGGCCCTGAGCGACGAGTTCCCGATCATCGGCCGGAACAGGAAGGCTTTCGTGGCGATTCTCTTCACTTTCGACTTCTTCGTTGGTCTCAGTTGTTGCACGCAGGTGAGGTTTATTCTCTTTTTTAATCTGTTTTTCTTTTATTATTGTTGTTTTTGTGCTGTACGTGTGTTGATGTTTTTGTTTTGATTGTGATTTGAGGTTGAGGTGAGATTTACTTGTGTTTTATTTATGTAATCGGGAGTCTTCGTCTTGGATGTTATTAATTAACCCCCCCCCCCCCCCCGTCGTCTTGACCATCACCCTTCATACACACTCATTATATTTTGACCACTTACGAATAGTTTAATCTTTTATGCTCATTTCCCGGTATAAATCATTAAAGCATTTGTCTTAAAGTAGCAAACCACTTAAAATCCAGTGCCTCTTCCCCAACCCACAACCAGTGCCTTTTCCTCAACCCACAACCAGTGCCTTTTCCTCAACCCACAACCAGTGCCTTTTCCTCAACCCACAACCAGTGCCTTTTCCTCAAC
>NC_061836.1:17149007-17154007 GCF_019202785.1 Penaeus chinensis
TATAAGCTTTATCATTGCTATTACCCTTATAACTGAAACTATTATAAGCTGTATCACTGCTCTTACTCCTATAACTGAAACTATCATAAGCTTTCTCCTTCTCCCTCAGGCATTGGCAGACTGTGCAACGATATCAGGGAGATGATCGGCTTCGCTCCTGGATGCTACTGGAGAATCTGCCTGCAGTTCTTCGCCCCCATCTTCATTGGCGTGAGTGGAAGGGGGGGGAGAAGGGAAGGGGAGGAGGGGGGAGAGGGGAGAGGGGGGTAGAAGGGAAGGGAGGGAGGGGGATAGAAAGGAAGGGGAGGAGGGGGGAGAGGGGAGAGGGGGAGGGGGGTAGAAGGTAAGGGGAGGAGGGGGGAGAGGGGAGAGAGGGTAGAAGGGAAGGGAGGGAGGGGTGAGAGGGGAGAGGGGGGGAGAAGGGAAGGGAGGGAGGGGTGAGAGGGGAGAGAGGGGAGAGGGGGGTAGAAGGGAAGGGAGGGAGGGGAGAGAGGGAAGAGAGGGGGGTAGAAGGGAAGGGAGGGAGGGGAGAGAGGGAAGAGGGGGGTAGAAGGGAAGGGAGGGAGGGGTGAGAGGGGAGAGGGGGGGAGAAGGGAAGGGAGGGAGGGGTGAGAGGGGAGAGAGGGGAGAGAGGGGAGAGGGGGGTAGAAGGGAAGGGAGGGAGGGGGGAGAGGGAAGAGGGGGGTAGAAGGGAAGGGAGGGAGGGGTGAGAGGGGAGAGGGGGAAAGTAATAGCGGGGAGGGAGGGATGAAAGCAGAGGGGGAGGGGGTAGAAAGGAAGGGATGGAGGGCTGAGAGGGGAGAGAGGGAGAGGATGGAGAGAGCGTGAAAGAGGGGAGAGATGGAAAAGGGGTGGAAAAGGGGGAGTGGGGAAGCGGAGGAAAATTGGGAGGGGAGTTTGGAAGGGGGGAGTGGGGAAGGACGGGGAAGTGAGAGGGGGAGAGGGGAGAAAGAAAGAGATGGGAGAGGGGAGGAAGAAAGAGAGGGGAGAAAGAAAGAGAGGGGAGAGGGCAGAAAGAAAGAGAGGGGAGAGGGGAGGAAGAAAGAGAGGGGAGAGGGGAGAAAGAAAGAGAGGGGAGAGGGAGGGTGGAAGGGGGAGAATGGGAAAAGGGAGAGGGAGGAGAGGAGTGTGAGAGCGGAGAGGAGTTCCTCTCCAGATTCGCTTAGCATGAATTTTATCGCAAAAATCAGACAGTTAGTGGATCTTTAGTTCTAGTGACTAAAGAAAAAAATATACATTATTTAAATAAGAAGGGAGAGATAGACAAGATGGAGAAATGTAGAATAGAAAATGACAAAACCCTAAGCAGTGCCTCACTAACGCCGGTAACCGCCTTCCAGACCATCATCGTCTACGGCCTCTACGACTACAAGCCGCTCTCGGCCGACAGCTCGGGGATGTACCCGTGGTGGACCGACCTCCTGGGCTGGGTCATGGCCGGCTCCTCCATGATCATGATCCCCTTCGTGGCCATCTACAAGATCGTGCGGCTGCCCGGGCCCGCGTCCTTCTCCAAGGTGGGTGGAGGAGTCTCACACGGCGATACTTGTTCATGAAATAGTTTTGCAGTTGAATGTAGAGATATTTGTATGTGCGTATGTCTGTGTGTATGCTGATGCGCCACCCTCCTCCCGCAGCGCCTGAAGATCCTGACCACGCCGTGGCGGGACACGCAGGTGTCCGTGGGCAACGGCGTGCGCGCAGAGACCAACCAGATCATCCTGAACTCCGACACTCCAGCCCCAGACTCGGTATAAAGACCAGACGCCAGGGCGATCTCAGCGCTGGCTTTTCGGCCCCGGACCTGGCGCGCCGGAGACCAGGGCACCTTGTCTCCGCTATCCTAATTGCCCCCCCCCCCCCCCGCATCCCCTCACCCGGCCAGGTGCGGTTAAGCCAAGGTCAACAGTGGTCCTAAAGGGTAACCTGAGATTGGCGAAGGACGCGCAGGAGGAGATTTTTTGAGCAACAAAGAGAGCCGTTGGTTTCGCGTTTCCAGTAGCAATCTCGCTTTTCTTCCCCCCTACCCCTCTCTCTCCCTCTCTCTCTCTCTCTCTCTCTCTCTCTCTCTCTCTCTCTCTCTCTCTCTCTCTCTATCTATCTATCTATCTATCTATCTATCTATCTCGTTCTCTCTCTTACACTGCATCTTTGTCTTTCTCTTTTTTTGAAACCGCATTGCATAATCAAGCGGTGCTCTTAGCATGTTTAGTGCATCTACTTTTGATAGACCGCACATCCGCTCGACGATAAACAGAAATGCCAGACGGAGGTATTAATCTCCTTTGAAATCACGATAGCGTTCCGTTTCCTGTCTTGTTTTCCGCGATTTCCGTTTGCAGCAATCGCTTGACATCACAAAGCTGATCAAAGTTAAAGAAGGATAGTCTCACAGCCCGGATGACGTCACAGCACGGGTGAAGTCATAGGGCGGATGACGTCATCGCCCACACGTTGATGACCTTTGACGAACAGCCGTCGTGACCGAAGACCTCGATTAGTTTCGTTATTAATCAAAATCTTTTCATTCACATGACATTTGATATTAAAACATCCTCGGCGTTAGCTTGGAAATACCATAAATTGAAATATCACGAGCTGCTATTATAAGTCTTCGCAGGTGGGCGTCGCTGCCTTGCAAGCCGACTTGGAGATAAGCTGATCCGCTGATCCGGTTCCCTTAATTTGGTTTTGACTCTTTACCTTGATGCGTAATATTGTGGAGAGGGAGAAGATAATTAAATCAATATTTGTCTCGTCATTTTCGCTTGTAAAGGAATTACCTAAAATCGTCTGCACATTTTAAAGCACTGAGACTAGTAATAAGGTTTATTTCCCTTCTGTCGCCTGCCTTGCTAAGACCCGTACTGTCGATGATAATCCACACGCACAAAACACGAGTAATTGACCCCGGATCATTTTGTCTTTTTCGTTTTCTTTTCTTTCTTGTCTTCCTCCTCCTTCCATTTCTTTTTTTCCCTTCTATTTTTTTCTTATTCTCACCCCTTTCTCCCATCCTCTCCCTTTCTTTAATTAGATTCATTCCATTCTTCTTCTTTCTCTTATTTTTCATTTTGTTCCCACTTTCTAAAATCTTCTTCTTTATCTTCTTTCCATTCTTTCTCTTTCTACGCATTTTACTCCTTCCTCTTCCCCTTCTTCACCTTCTACATGCCACTTTAACCCTGTGGAAACAAGCGAAACCGACAAGCTCTCTTCACCGTCAGCGAAATCGTCGTCTTCAATCCTTTACAAAGAGAAAACGGGAAGACGGAACGTAGGTCATCATAAGATCAAAACCTCGTTTAAGTAAAAAGTTCATCAAGATGTAAATAAAAGAAAAACAATTCCCGACAACGACAACTTAGGACAAACGAAAGAAAGGAAGAAAAAGAAAACGATAGTGTTTATGTTTTTTTTTATTATTATTATTGAGTTTCGAGTTTCACAAGACTCGCGTTTGATTACAGATTTGGTATTGGAACTTGGCTCCTGCACTTGGCGTCCTTCGCTCGCTCGCGGTGTCAAGGTGGCAAGGTGTTCATGGATAACATGTTATGGTCATTCTCTTTACCGGGAGACCAAACTGGGCGGAGAAAAGTACATTAACTAATTAATGTTAAGACTATACTACGATCTAATGTTGCTTCTGTTCTCTTCGTCACGCCCCCCCCTCTATCTATCTATCTATCTATCTATATCTCTGATTCTTTCTCTCTCTCCCTCTCTGTCTCTCTATCTTCCAAGATATACATCAATCTACCTATCTCTTTATATCTATTCTACCTATCACCCTTTTGTCACATTTGTGGTCGTATGAATTTTAAAGTCTAGGAATTTAATAATCAAGTCTGGTAATATCATGCAAGTTTCATGATCGCGTGACTTCGAATGTTGCAGATCTTGATCATACGGACATCACTGTTTCAGTTAGTCAAGAAGTCCAACACGTATGTAGATTGAGCCCCTGAGCTTAATTTAGTCATATCATAAAAAAATTACGAAACACACTTCGATATTAGATATCAACTTGTACATGACGGTAGTTTTTACTGCTTATCTGAAGAAAACAAATGTAACGTTGTGAAGTACTGTGGATGTATATGGTGAATATTTTTACTGAATATAAAGGTAAACCATTTTTTTGGTTTGTTTGTTTACATTAGCTCTATTGGTAATTTTTATGGATTCCAGTGAATGGACTTTTCACTCGTTGGTTACGTGGTAGATAAGCTGTCTGTTTACATTCGCCATCCCAGGTCTGTGTGGTTGTTATTAGCGAACTTAGTATCTATGAAAATATACTCTATTTTGGTGTGAGTAATGTTTGTACATATATCTGGTATGACGTGGCGTTTTAGTTGTAATGGTTAAATGTTTACGACTGAAACGTTTGTGCTAATTTTATATCAATACATTTCTCTTTCATACAGACTGTTTTACAATAATTGTATTTTGGTTTGATCTCTGATAATTTTACAGTATACACACACTATAATTTACAAAACTGCCGATCTGTTCCATGTATTTTCTCTCCGCACACACGAAACAGTCTTCGAACGCGCGGAATAACATGTTTGCGCTGATCATTAGCAGACGAACGGTGGATTTTCTTTACATGGACACAATGGCCTATCCCATGGTTGATTAAGCTGAATGGATAATGGATGAACGCCAGTTGGATGAATATCCTTCTGGCGTGACAGTTGTTGAGCTGAGTTACCTAAGTAATGGATATATCTAGATCTTAAGAATTACTAGAATAGATTTTTCGCGGGTGTCGTTGTCAGCTTCTTCATTCGCGGTTTGGCTGGTTTCTCTAAACGACTCCACGAGGCCCAAGAAGGCTCTGGACGCGAGTTTTGCTTCGTGAAAACTCGCTGTAATCTTAAGACACGAAGTTTTGGTGTTGTAGTTATTATTACGTAGACTGACCAGTGTTCCGATAGCAAAGCACTAGCCCAGGACACGGTTCGTTGTCGCTTAGTGTCCATCGGTGT
>NC_061836.1:17176507-17181507 GCF_019202785.1 Penaeus chinensis
AGAAACGCAAGGGATGGGTACCCCTGGGACCGTGGCTTTATTTCAAGGGAGTGAACTGATGATGTTTGTTCAAAAACGCATCTGGAAGGAAACAGTGCGTACCATCTCAGTGATCTGGGTCGCATGTGTATCAAATATCATCAGTGTAAATAATTTGTATCTTGAGAGAGACACTGAATCTGAAACTTATAGAAAAAAATATCATACCATAGAATAACATTTACCCCATAATAACATGGATATATCTATAATCACAGTACATATATATATATATATATATATATATATATATATGTATGTATGTATGTACGTATGTACACACACACACACATACATGTGTGTTTGTGTTGTGTGTGTGTGTGTGTGTGTGTGCGTGTGTGTGTGTGTGTGTGTGTGTGCATGTGTATATATATGTGTATATATATATATATATATATATATATATATATGTGTGTGTGTGTGTGTGTGTGTGTGTGTGTGTGTGTGTGTGTGTGTGTGTACATACATATATATATATATATATATATATATATATATATATATATATATTTGTGTGTGTATATATACATATATGTATGTACACACACACACACACACACACACACACACACACACACACACACACACACACACACACACACACACACACACACACACACACACACACACACACACACACACACACACACACACACACACACACACACACACACACACACACACACACACACACACATATATATATATATATATATATATATATATATATATATGTATATATATGTATATATATGTATATATATGTATATATGTGCATATATATACATATATATACATATATATATTTTTTTTATTATTTGTGTGTGTGGGTGTGTATGTATATATATGTATATATATGTATATATATGTATATATGTGCATATATATACATATATATACATATATATTTTTTTTTTTATTATTTGTGTGTGTGGGTGTGTATACATATATCATATTTGGTTATTTAGCCCTCTATTTATTCATGTGTTTGATCAGGTAAAACAGCAGACAATTCCAAATCATATGTTTCTGCCTGAGAATGAATCTAGAATCTTGCTAAAAGTTTTCTGTTTAGTTTTAGGTATTCTCTCCCTGCCCCCCTGCCTCCCTCTTCCCTTGGTTCACGTCCTCTCACGGTGTCATTAAAAGCTACTTATGCCAATCTCGCCCCGCCCAGGTACTCCGCCCCGGCCCCCGCCCCTCGCGCCCCGGCCTACGACCTCAGATACGACGACACCTACAGCCGGAGGGACGACTACGCCAGGACGCACCACCTGCGGGACTCGGACACCCTCCCCCGCGCGCGCACCGAGACGTCGTCCTATTTCTGAGGTGTTCTGGTGCTCCGCTGGAGTTTATCACAGGTCTACTTTTCGTGGAGTTTTTGCCCTTGTTAAGGTTCACTTGTCAGATGCGTTTTGCATTTAGTTATGCATCGCCTAGATATAATTTAAAAAACAGACAACCAGAATACCTTCACACACATGTAGAAATGGACATGCATAGGCATTCATAAATACATACGTAAGTATACACACGTATACTTACATATAATTCCATGTTTACATATATACATATAAATGTAGTTCTGGCCCCGTGCAGTGTCGTAATGGAAAGAGTAGATTTACTTTAACCTTATCAAGCAGTTAAATGCAAAACAATGTTAATTACAATGTGCTCTCTTTGTTCTGTATTTGTTAATTACATTTATTGTCTCTTTTTCATAATGACCTTTTTTCTATAGTTTCATAGATAGTGCAAACTCTCGTAGCGTCCATCATACCGCTCTCCCGAAAGTTAAATAATGAATAAAAACTTCCGCACACTTTGTAGATATGTTTCCGAATTTTATTTTTCATCAGCTTACCTTTTTTCCCTCTCTCTGTGTGACGCTCCGGGAGGAAAGGGTTAACAGTAGAAGTATAAGGACTTATGTGATCGTCTCGCAACAGTGATTCGTCGTGTTTGATTGATTCATTGTATGATTATAATGATCATTGGCTTTGACTGTCAGATTAGGATTAGTTTGACATCTTTAAAGTTGCATTATCAAAGTTACACATACTTTTCTGTAAAGATTGTTATTCATACCATATATTTATTAACTAGTTGTCAGTATGGTAGGCTTCCGTTGTCCAAATCATTTAATGTAAATTTCGTTAATAAAAGAAATATTGCGTCAGAAATTTTATTTACATCTTATCCGCCGAAAGGCACTTTAACAGTCTGAATTATTTTCACTAAGACCAGACTTTTAGGTGAAATATTATACTATCAGGAGACAAAAAATAATATATGACGAAGAGTCAGAATGTTGACCAAGAATATTTTACACACATTTGTTATAATTTTATAGCACTTGCAGGGTATTTCATTATATGATATAATGATTCAATCACAGCTTTACATAAAATGGTAAATATATATGAGCGCAAAGGCGACGGTCCTCAGGGACAAAGACCACAGGACCGAGGACACGTTTCCTGGACGTACATCTGCCACTCGCACTGGCGGCGGGCTCGGTCGGGGGCGCACTCGCAGCCTCCCCCGCGCGCCCAGTGGATGCACTCATTGCTTCCGTCGTCGCAAGACACCAGCTGGAGGTCGGGTCGCAGGAGAGGCCCGTCGAGGCCGAAGAGGTCGGGGAAGGGCGGGCGAATGGCAGGTCGAAGAGGGTTTCTGATATCGAAGAAGTCGATGATGGTGCCCTTGGCCGGAGCCTTCGAGTCCAGAGGATTGCCCGGGAAGAACAAATTGGAAAACACATCCGGATTGATCCTTTCCGTAGAGGGCGGCGGGGTGAGGACAGCATGAAATAAGAGCTCTTCCTCCTCCTCTTGGCCAAACGCGCCTTCTCCCTGGCCCAGCAGATCCTGTTCATCACGCACTCCTTCCCATTTGGTGGACTCGGTTGTCTGCCCTCGGCGCGGGGTCTCCTCAGCGAAAGATACCGGTTTATCAGCCATGGCATCGTTGGGAGTTTTGGCTCCATCATTAGTGTAGATATTCGACTCATTGGGATGATGAAACGCTACGGTTGGTTCTGAAGCATAAATTGTGCTTTCACTTATTGAACTTATGTTCTTTGTGGTAATTTCTATATAGCTGGAGGTCAGAGTGTCTCTGATCGTGTTTAAGGTCATGGTTGGTTCAGCGGTGGTAATAACTGCATTGTCCTCGGATGTATCAGTTCCTCTAACTGTGCTATGTATAGTCTTCTCAGTTGAGGTACCCATGGTATCTGTAAGGATATCAGTAGTTGTAACTATGTTGGCGATGGGGTTATCAGTGACGTCAGTTGGTAGCTCTGGGTTTTCTGTCGTCTTATCATTGTAATCAATAGTTAAATCATCTATTATAGTTATATCATAGATTTGAGCAGTCGTGCCAAAGCCATGGGTCACACCTAATATTTCTGGGTGAACAGTAATCCTTTCTGCAGAGTCAGTCGATACATCCAAGTCTGGTGACATCACAGTAAAGTCCTCTGTAGTTGTTCCAGCATTTTCTCTGGTTCTCACGTGTTCCCCACTTACACTAGAGTTTTCTTCTGGGGACATATCGCGGTCTTTTAAAACGACCGTGCTTTCTGCGGATGGACGGGGAACTTGCGTAGGTTACACTGGCCTGCTCTGCCACCACGTTGAAATGTTCTGTGACGCTGTCAGTTTGAGGAATCCCATTTGCAGTTTCTGTGGTCATGTATGTAGTCGTGCCAGTTGATAGGACGGTGTTGTCAAAGGCCGTGTTGTCATATTCATTAGTAACGCCAGTATACTCAGAGTATTCGTCAGTATAGGTACTTCTGGAGAAAATACCGGCTATATCAGTGGATTCAGTAGATGTATCTGTGTAGAAATTGGTAGTACTGGGTAAATCAGACGACATTTTGCTGGCGGAAGGGATGTCTCCATTGGCTGTGGCTTTGTTGGGCGTGTCAGTATATTCAGTGGGTATGCTGGGTGTGTAAGTATACTCAGTGTATATGCTGGGTGTGTCAGTAAATTCAGTGGCTATGCTGGGTGTATAAGTATACTCAGTGGATATACTGGGTGTGTCAGTATATTCAGTGGCTATGCTGGGCGTGTCAGTATATTCAGTGGATATGCTGGGTGTGTAAGTATACTCAGTGTATATGCTGGGTGTGTCAGTAAATTCAGTAGCTATGCTGGGTGTGTAAGTATACTCATTGGATATGCTGGGTGTGTCAGTATATTTAGTGGCTATGCTGGGTGTGTCAGTATATTCAGTGGCTATGCTGGGCGTGTCAGTATATTCAGTGGATATGCTGGGTGTGTAAGTATATTCAGTGGATATGCTGGGTGTGTAAGTATATTCAGTGGCTATGCTGGGTGTGTCAGTATACTCAGTGGCTATGCTGGGTGTGTCAGTATACTCAGTGGCTATGCTTGGTGTGTCAGTATACCCAGTGGCTATGCTGGGTGTGTCAGTATATTCAGTGGCTATGCTGGGTGTGTCAGTATATTCAGTGGCTATGCTGGGTGTGTCAGTATATTCAGTGGCTATGCTGGGCGTGTCAGTATATTCAGTGGATATGCTGGGTGTGTAAGTATATTCAGTGGATATGCTGGGTGTGTAAGTATATTCAGTGGCTATGCTGGGCGTGTCAGTATACTCAGTGGCTATGCTTGGTTTGTCAGTATACCCAGTGGCTATGCTGGGTGTGTCAGTAAATTCAGTGGCTATGCTGGGCGTGTCAGTATATTCAGTGGATATGCTGGGTGTGTCAGTATATTCAGTGGCTATGCTGGGTGTGTCAGTATACTCAGTGGCTATGCTTGGTGTGTCAGTATACCCAGTGGCTATGCTGGGTGTGTCAGTATATTCAGTGGCTATGCTGGGTGTGTCAGTATATTCAGTGGCTATGCTGGGTGTGTCAGTATATTCAGTGGCTATGCGGGGCGTGTCAGTATATTCAGTGGATATGCTGGGTGTGTAAG
>NC_061836.1:17194007-17201507 GCF_019202785.1 Penaeus chinensis
ATTTTCCCGTCAATTCAAGGAATGGGGAAATCAGGATCGGTCACTAGGGCCAACTGATAGACTCCTTGCTGCTGAGCACATGTGGAGCCATCTGTATGTAACAAAACTTACTAAAATCTAAAGGGGACGGTAAATGAACCCACTGACATTGGGTTAAATGATGAAACTAAATATTCCTGTTTGTTTGTTTTTGTCATACTTTTTAAAACCAAAGAAGAATATTTTCCTAGGAATGAACTTATAATACAAATATTCACATTTTCTTTTTTTTAATTTTCCATATTACAAACGCTTAACTTAATTAAATTACATAGTTGCTCTTGAATGTCAAGTTTTATATGTACACTAAAAAAGAATCATTGAGAGCAGGATAGAAACAAGGACATTCGAGCCAATAAGTCCACAACAAACAGTTTCTGTGGCCACTTCCTTAAAAGTTTGAATTGTTCCAACATGACATAAAAGTAGAAACCTAATTCTCCGTGTTTACAACTGTAACTTGTTCACTACATAAAAGCATTAGACCTCAGGACACACGTTCATAACCATTGGATTAAATATTTAACAGAATTAACGTACCCCCAAGCTAATTGTATTGTTCCTGTACTTTACACATTTAAGATCAATGATAAATTAATCACTCTGTACTGTTTTAGTAGTAATATGGAATCCAGTAAATATGACATAAAAGCACCAGAGAACACTTCAGAAAACATGAAGATAATTGAACCCACCTGTAAGAGTCGAATGTAAAAAATCTACTGTGAAATGTATATTTCAGATTTTACTCATAATGATTATTAACCTTCACGTGAGTCACTACCATATCGAATAAAATCTTTAAAGAATCAGAGTTATAAGTTTTCCCTTCACTTTTTTCTTTTTTTCTTTTTTGTTCCTGCAATTACATTCTGAAAGATGAACTGAGTGATTGATTTATATAACTCCTGAAAAGAATAAAATAAAGAAAAAGAAACCTAGCTCACACCATCAAGGAAACAATATTGGGAAAGTAATTTGTTCTCACATACAACAAATGCTTTGCTGTTTTATTTGGAATATGAGATGAAGTTTTCAAAAGCAGCAGCCAAAAGATGTGAATACATTTCCCAATCACTTCACACCAATGGAATAAAGTAGTGGAAATAAAACAATAACTGTTAAAGGATCTAACTTAAGAGTACTATGATCTAATTCCACCTGTAAATAGAGTAACAATAGAGTAACAAGAGTACTGACTTGTACATTGGTCTTAAAAAGTATATTTTGTAACTCACACGAGAGGAAATACGAAGGATGTCAGGATTTGGCAAAAGACTAATGTTCTAACCTAATTCAACAAACTATGTTCTCGTCTAACTTAACTGAACTAAATCACTTCACTTTCAGGATGTGAACCCTTCTATAGAACACATTAGTACAAGGGCAAAATCAACTGAGCTACTACTGTCACAGTATGAGGTGAATGGGTTTGTGTGCCTGTTAGCATAATCTACACAACTGACAAAATCACATACAAATATTTCTGAAATATAGTTGACTTCTGCAATTTGACATTTCCTGTTACAATATATCATAAGTGAGAGTAGATGTCATTTTTCAACTGACAAGATCGTCATTGTTTCTAGTTTCTGTTGTCTTACATCCCTTTGATAAGAAAGATATTCCCTTAGATATAAAATCATGTACACATCGTATCATGTTTGCAGAGATCCACTTTCACACACATAAAAAGTGAAAACCACAAGTGTCCCCAACTAATCAGACTGAATCTTTTCCCTGGAAACCATGACAACACGAGCTGTTATTAACTGAAACATTCAGAAGAATACTTGGATATTTACCTTCATTTTTTAAAAAGTTATAAGAGTTCACCATGGTGTCAAAGATCAAAGATCCATCCATTTAGCTGGGGTTGACAACCTCACGCACACACTACACTGTTCCCTGTACTCTCGCTATACCACAAGTCTCCTCATTTTCTACTGGCTAGTGCATTGGCTAACCAATCCATTGACTGATCTAGCCCCTCTCCCTTAATGGCAGAGGTCTTGAATATCTGGAAGGTTCGTGTCTTGAGAGCATCTAGACCAAGGGCTGAGTGAACCTCAGCAACTGTCATAGCTCCTTCCATGTCCTGCTTGTTGGCTAACACCACTAGGATTGCTGATTTCAATTCTTCTTCCTGTGTTTTAAAAGAATATATATATCAATTTAAATCATTTATATCATATATACTCATATATTAATTTTTAAGAGGAATTATGCATCCATATAGCTGTATATTAAATACTTATAGAGTGCAATCATAAATTTTATGAGGACTTTCAGTTTTGTTTTCTGTAGGTTTTGCTGCGTGCTGAAGTATATCTCAGCTCCCAAGCAACAACACCTGTGATATCTGGTCATTACAGCCACTCTACCAACCATTTTTTACACATGCAAAACTCACTTATCCAAATGGCTAGTCACCTGCTGCCTAAGAAGGTGAAGTGCAAACCGTGCTGTTTGCATTGTCCCATTATTCACACCAAGTTACTAGCTATGTAGAAATGCATAGTGCAAATTGTACTATTTGCACCACAAGTTTTATCTGGACTATTAATGTTACCACCACTTTGCCTGCTCTGAGCTTTGAAACTAGAAGTGCAGTGTTGAATTGTTTGATCATTACATGTATATTGATAATAAAATACTGAACCTTTATCTTCTGCAACTTGATCCAATGCCATTGGGAACATTTGCTGTAGTGCTGTTTTGTGTAATGCCTATACATATAGATGGTTCCACAAGTGCATAGCCACTAAGGTGCCAGACCTCATACCCTTACCTGATTTCACTTTTCTTTGACATTTGTGGATTATCTTATATTGCTATCAATACCAATGCTGTTATTATGAGTACATCAAAGTTATTATTAAGTTATTAATATTACTAATAGCAATATAAGATACTGCAAAGATTCCAACAATTCACTTCTTTGAGAATATGGAAATAATTTAAATATGTTAGGATTACCAACTGTTAACCCCCGGGTGAAGAAAATTTTTAAAAAACACAACGTGCCGACTTTGAGCGCAGAAGTCTGAGACATCAAGCAGAATCACCGGCTTGTAGCGCTTTGGCACGCTGCCGCGGCATACAGCCACACACCACAGATTGAGTGGTTTCTTTTGACCCATCAGGAAGGGGTTAACAATGCCAATTTTTTTGTAAGCTGGCAGCCCTGAGCAAACATCATTTGACATAGCAACAGACTGGTCAATTTAGTGTTTTAGAAGCAAGGCCTATTTGGGCATACACCTAAAAGCTACTACATTCATGTGATTGCACACATTCAGTTGATAGCCTAAAAGCCACCAAATTCAAAACAATGTAAGCACCTTTCATTCTAATGTGACTCCATGGACTTCTGTTTTACCTAAAGAACTGTCAGTTACACAAATAAATTTAAGACAGATTAAACCAAAATTTGAACATAAATGTTTATTTCACTGAACCTGTTAGTGCCCAACACTGGGTATGTTTCCCATGCCAAAGAAAATCCCAACACTATCATGGCCATGTCGACTCTCACCACAACTCAGAATAACAATCTTGTCAGAGGTAAGCGACACTGGTAAGGCATAAATCCTAGGATACAAGTAATGATTTCTGGACTAGTTGTTACACAGTGAACCCAAGAAATACATACACATTCTTGATTCAATCTTAATATTCATTTCACTTGAGTACTAGGATCTTCTGATATACTGCCCTGAAATTTGGTGAAGCTAGTGAGAAATTAGGAATTTTGTACATGATTAATCAAATCTCCATAGTAAGAGATAAACACAAAATCCTAATATCATGATAACCTAGTAAAAAGTTATTAGTTCCTAAACCTTACTTGTCAGGGCTTCATCCTATCCTTCCCTTAGCAAATATATCCATTGTACAGGTTCTAGAAATTGTTAACCTTTACTGTCATTTATTGTTATTTATAGTTAATGGTTAATGGTTACAAAGCAAAATAAATGAGCTAGACATCAAAAGAAAAGTATAGTATTGAAAAGGATAAAGAGGGGGGTTGATAACTCAATGTGCTACATGTACCAAGTAGTACAGTAGTTTACGATAGTATTGAGAGGTTAAGGGCGATCAAATAAAAAAATAGTTTTAGAAGAAATGTCAGAAGAAGGATCTAAGTAAGGGTATTGTTGTGAGAAAAGGGCAGTCATGAGGGAACAGAAGGGATAACAAGGAGGAGGGGGGTTGATGCGGATGAACCAGGGGGGAATGGGATGTGTTGGGAAGGAGTGGAAGGAAGGGGTGTTGGGGGACCTTGATTGGGAGGAAGACAGATGTCAGCAGTCACTCTGAGTACAGAAGGAGCTGAGAGTTGGAGGATGAATGGGGTATAGAAATGTTATCTTGGGGCTTGATTAGATAGTTTTGAATGTCCATAAGTTTCTGAAATCAAGTTGGTTGGGGAGGTTTTCTAATTAGGGAAAGAAGAGGTAAAAGACATTTGAGAGACAGAGGAAGAGGTAGGTGTAGAAGAGGATGCAGTAGATGATGATGTGGAATGTTTAGATTGTCTGATGTGTTGAGTAGAGTGAGGAAGAGGAGAGGTAAGCACTGGGGAAGTAGGGATTGGAGTGCCTGGATTTAGACTGGCAAAAGAATTTGACTGGGAGAGGGAGGGGGCAGAAGTGGGAACGTAAGGAGTTGCATGAAGAGATATTAGTGGAGATGTAGAAACATTTTGGAGAGATGCAGGAAGGGGAAAGCAAAGGACAGCACTGGATCAGGTTGCAAAAGAAAGACCTCATTACTGTGCTACCTGCATGGCTTCAGATAAAGCGAGGTCAAGTTTAAATCTGAGGAATGCTTCCTCAAACTTGTAGGTAGGGCAGCCCCTATAAAATACATTATGGGAACCACCACAATTGGCACGTGCATGTTTGCACACAGTAGGTCGAACAATCATGCCCAGGTTGGACACAGAGGGAAGCAGGCCGTGGAGTAACAATGGTTAGCAGGGTGGCCAAACACCAATATTTCTGACACTGATGGGGGAGGGGTCGATATTCTGAAACAGGTCAGGGCTCAATGCCAATATAAACTTCACAGAGGCCATAACTATGGAAGGTGATATTGGCAATATTGGTGTAGGATTTTCAGCAGTCTTTGAGGGGAAAAAAGTAGCACTGTACTGATACTGCATCATAGTCAATGAGGGAGGCAGGAATAGGTTTGCCTTTCAGGTCAATCAGGGTTGATAGTGCTTGGGACTCAGATGTAACTGTGAGAAGGCATGAACAATCAGAAGTTCGCCTACTTAGTTTTTAGTGGCATTGTTGGAATAGGAAGCTAAAGGGCTGTAGGGGGAGTTGGGTAGTGCTACGGGGAAGTGGACAGCAAGGATGCAGCGTAGTAATAAGGGAGGAGGCGGTTGAAAGTGAGAATGAAAAAATGGAATGGAGGATGTTGGGAGAGGAAGGAATGTTTTCTTAAAGGCTGGGTAATGACCTGGGTAGGACTGGAATACAATATTCATATATATAATATCTATATATAAAATATACATATACATATATATATATAAAATATATGATATATATATAAAATATATATAATATACATATAATACATATGATATATAAAATATATATTATATATATAATACATATAAATATATATTATATATATACAATATATATAATATATATAAATATATATATATATAATATATATAACACATATATAATATATATATTATATTCATATACATATAAGGATGCATACATATACATACACAAATTATATATAGTATATATATCTACATATACATACATATTCATATATAAATACACATACACATATATATAAACACATATATATAAACATATATATATATAAACATACATATACATGTTTACATATATACATAGCTATCTATACATATATTTACACATATTCATATATGCAAACATAATTATACATCTATATTATATACATATACATTATATACACATATATGTATATGTATATTTATATATACACATATACACATATACATATAAATACATATACATATATATATATATACATATGCATAAATACTCATATACATACATTTACATATATATACATATGCATAAATACTCATAAACATACATATACATATATACATACATATATATATCATATATGTATACATATATATATATATACGAATACATATATATACAAATACATATATATACAAATACATATATATACAAATACATATATATACAAATACATATATATATATATATATATATATATATATATATGTATATATATATATGTATTTACAAATACATATATATACATATATACATATAATTACATATATATAATATATACATAAATATATACATATAATTACATATATATAATATATACATACATATATACATATAATTACATATATATAATATATACATACATATACAAATATATATATATAATATATATATATAATATATATAATATATATATATAATATATATATATAATATATATATATATATATATATATATATATATATACATGTACATATACACATATCTGTATATATACATACATATCCATATCTGTATATATACATACATATACATATCTGTATATATACATACATATACATATATATATATATATATATATATATATATATAAACATAAACATATACATAATAATTAAGTGCATACTACTTTTTCCTGGTGGCATAGTATCTCTTGCAAGAATACACTCCTACAGGTGCTCACATCAAGCATGGCTGGTCAACCATTCCCACCAACATAGACTGTGTGTTGACCATTTTACTGCTTCCATGTTTTCTCTAAAACAATGCTGATACCATTGGAATTACGTTTACATTTTGCTGAACTATTACTTTAGTCCTGTAACATTACTCTTAGAGAAAGCCAAAACCCACTGGATCCAGGTGACATGGACATCTTGTAATTAAAAAAATTGGCTGAGGGGCAGGTGACAGGAACATCCCATCATGAGAAATTGTTACCGAGTGTTGGGTGGTGGGGATTTCTCATCATGAGTACACAAAGTACTTGAAGTGAGACTGACACAGTGGGTCTTCAGGAAAGGGGTTCATCCACTTCCTCTTTCTAATGGTCCACAAGGAGAGAGTTGGCAAGGGTAACAGTTGGCAAGAACCTATTCCTGCCTACTGTTACCAGAAGTGTAGTGTGTGGAAAATTAAATAATAATATGAAAATACAATAACAATATTATTTTTGTTACATGGAATATAAACAACCTGGAGATATAATATGGAGTCTGTTCAATGAAAATACTGTATCATCATCTTGATACAGCATAACAAAAATGCATTTCCAGAAAAAAGGCTAACAGCACTGTAAAGGGGCCAAAGAGTTTTGATACTGCATGTGAGTGTGAGTGTAGGCCCGTCTTACAAACCACACTTGGGAGAATCACCACTTAGGGA
>NC_061836.1:17206507-17209007 GCF_019202785.1 Penaeus chinensis
TACTGTGCCCATGGCTCCCCCAGGCTATTCATGACTGGCACAAAGTCAGCTTTTCATCCTTTCAACATGACTTTCACACCTTAGTAAATAGGAAATAGTAGAAGGGGTTGAAGAAGAGCCAAGGCCTGAGGCCCAAGGCAGGGGTGATCCCCAGGACTGGGACCCAGTCTCCTAAGGTCCCCCATGGCAGCAACGGGCATGGGATTGGGGGGATTATCCTCACAATGTTTACAGGGTTTAAGTATACACATCCAATGGAAATATGATAATTGGTTAGAGGTTCTTAGGCAGGGAGGATTCTGGTTCACAAAGAGACCTTTGTGGTAGTTTGTGCATTTACAACAGGGTTCATTCTTCCATTTGCAGGAGTTGGGGATTTAGTCTGGTAGTTGTGGTCCTGTTGCAAACTTTTGTTGAATTTATTGTATGGCTTTGATATGACAGGGAAAAGACTACAGTAAAACTATCAGCAAAAATAATTAGACAAGGCAATGTTATTAAATCATATCATGATGATCCAGGACCAAAAGCTGGGTGGCAAGTACCTTTGTTACCTACAGTCAAGCCTGCTCTAAAGGCTGTTTGCTACATAATTGTTCACTTGTTTGGGACTGGTGTCAGACAGTGATTATATGCATCCCCTCAAAAGTAGGCTTAAAGCCTCTAATTTTTTAATTTAAAAAGGCTGCTGCATGTGTTTCCCAGTGTGAGGCTCAGTATACCATGGGGATATCCCATCAAGTGGATTTTCGGTAATTCTTTACAGTACAGATGCACTCATTAGAAACTAAATCCCCACGTCACAAATGTTTTTGAACAACCTAAATTGCTGTGACTAGACATGCCCTTTGGGAACTGCCTGAGGGAAGGGTTAACCAACACAACCCGGCAAACATTGTCTTCACCTCGGTATGCATGGCAAGAGAGTTGAAGCTTTGGACCGTGGGTGGTTTTCTGCAAATCTTTCCCTTTATTTATGGCATAACTGTTGATGTCTGCAGATTATTTCTTGTTACAAATACCTACAACTTTTAGTCCTCTACAAGAATATCATCTTCAATTTGCTCTTCCTCAGTTAGTCCATACTGTAAAGATTAACCAGATTTGCTATGGCACATTTCTTTTTCTCTATTTCAAAATCATATGAAAGAAGAACTCTACCAATACAGATAAAGAAGGAGGTATCTTGACTTATTTGGAGATGAACTGAACCATCATATACCACAAGAAATAATATCGGTCAGCCACTGATTGATCATCAGATTAAATAACCAACTCATAAAAAGATGAAGTTATTTGTTACTGAGAGTAATGCAAAACCTGGGTATCATGCAAACCCAAAAATCCAAACGTAATCTTTCCTACCTTCTTTATTCCCTAGACAGGGGAGGGGGTTAAGCCCCTGTCTAGGGAATAAATAGACGGGAGACACCTTATTAGCACTTCATGCCAACTGCCACAACAATTTGTTATGCAAAATATTTGTGACACATTCCTTCAGTGTGGAGGGTACAGACAAGCTGTAGCAAGGAGGAACCATGGAAAATGGACTTATAGAAAATGCAACATTAAGAATTCTGGCTATGCGAGACTGTTGTGGACATTCTGAATCATGATATGCAGTGGATATTTTGGTCATTTCGCAGTAAATATGAGGCCGCAGCAGCTGCACCTGTGTTGCTTGTAACTATTCCTTATGCTCTATAAGATGGCAGTACCTACTTCACTCTATGTCTATGCATTCCTCTCCGTAACATTTAACCGACATGAAAGATAAAATTTTCTGAAATCTTTGGTTAAGGTGTGGAATTTCATGTGCTTGCTGTATAATACCTTTCAGTGAGAGTACATAATGATGATATTTGCTTAATGTGTACTCACATCATAATAAAATTTGATTATGAGTTCTCCTTATCACTTTTATCTCCCAATCTTTAGGGGAAGATGAAATCATACTTTCTATTGCATGTTATAAGAAAATATAACCCAAGAGGCATTCAATCAGTAAGAAATAATAATAATTCATATGCCCAATATAAATGAGAAATTCTTCGCAAAAGTTTCATACAAATAAAATATTATCGGTAACCTAAGTGATCTCTCGACTGTCTTGACGGTATATCCACCTTACTGTCAGTTCACACTTTTGGGTTCAGACTGCCGTGCCAAATGGAAGTAACCCGGCGAATTGGCCCAAATGCATGAACTACATTTCTTAATTCGTCTTCAAATCTAACTCGGGTTGACGAACTTTAACAAATCTGCCACGACTTCAAGTAGGCGAAGGCAATCTTTCCTCTCCTTGCCCCTCCTAATTAATCATTCTACGTGGGTAATAAATCCTCTCTACTTGGAGATTCGTTATCGATAACAATCTCTACTTGACATCTTGAGAAAAGACAAACTCTCACAAGAAATCGCGAAAACTTACCCATTCCTAAGTCTGTTGTTTGACAGCTGGCAAAGAAAACACGGTCTTACGTGGATGTACTTATAGAAA